>NW_026057586.1:7729443-7918620 GCF_023721935.1 Panthera uncia | reverse complement strand
AAAAAAAAAAAAACATGTAATTTATCATTATGTGTTGCTGTTTCATAACTCACATTTTAATAACATTTTAATTCACATATCTTTATATAGGGCAGAGCAAAGAAAATATAGTGTTTGTAGTTTAATAAAGCTCATTAATAAATGTCCCATCTCACGTCAGGCACTTCCTTTCTTTACTTTCTTTGTCTTGAACTTGCTTGTGTCCTTCTAACAAATGTCATGTATTCATATTCTACTGTTTATATGAACAAGAAGAGTATGATTTATTAGGAAAAACAGTTATTATAATTGGTTAAAGTATCCATATCCACATAGAATAGTTTGTGTCTTTTGTAATTTGGAAGAAATGGAGAGGAAAATTGGCTAGTCGTTAGGAAAATCATTGAGATGCCCTGTGGCTCTAGGGTACCTCATTTTCTTTGGCCAAGAAGGTAACAGCAAAAGATTATAAATGATAACTTTTACAATGAACAGTATTACAAAATATTAAGGAAAAATAAGGGCAAGGTAAATTTAGAAAATTCCTGTGGCACAGAATTTTTACTACATACATTTATTTTAATCTGGTTCATCAACCAACATGGACCCCTATTTATCACAAGCCTAATCATGATTTCTTGAAACAGCACCAGCAACAAGCAAGAAAAACAGCTGGCAAGTAAAATACATTTGGTTTGGCCTAGCTGGAGGTCTTTCAATTTCACCTGGTCCAGGATTGGCTGCAGGACCCATGGTCATGGCTGCCTTCAAGACTCCCAGAGAGACAGGGCATTCCGGGCCTGGGCAGGGGGCGGGGGAGGTGCACTGCCCTCACTGGGGGAAAGAAAAGGATGCAGGGCTCCACAGATCCTTACATTCCTTGAGGGGAAAGTGTGTCCATAAGAGCCTAGGAGAAAGGTGCCCCACCAAAGCCAAAGTTAGGAGATTAATAGTGCTTTTGAAGTGGGGCTGGGTGACCACTGAAAAAGTGTGAATTTGAGTTTCCTCTTACGATAGGCTTTCAAATGCAAAATCAGATAAAGCCAGTTGCTTTGATGGGGAATGAGATAACCGGCACACAGCCATCCAGCTTGGGTTCTGAGCTGAGTGGAGCAAGGAGGCAGTAGCTACAGAGAAGCTGGGGCCTCCTAAGAGTAAGTGACTTCGAGCAATGCTGTGGGGCTCTCTTCCCCCTAGAATCTCAGCTTCCCAAGGAGCTGCTGGAGATGGGAGAAAATGTTGTGGGACCTTTATCAGGCTCCTTATCTGTGCTCTGAACGTAACTGTAGTCCCTTGGGCAAAGGAGACGGAGACATGAGTCTGCCAATAGCTTGGGGCAGGTTCTGCTAAGCTTGGGGCAGGTTCGAGCTGGACCGGAGCCGTCCTTGCCTCTTCAGCCTTGTCTCCAGTGCTCCCACATAATGGAGGCTGCTGCCCAAAACCCAAAAGTGGCCATTCCAGCAAGATCTGTACATCCATAACTCCCACAGGCAGAAAAGGGGCAAAACCCCCTAATTCTAAGAAGCAAAGGGACGGCAACAAATCGGCAGACTAGAGCAATCTTCTGTCTTTATAAAATGTGGCAGGCTGACTGGGAAATGAAAGCAAATCCTTCAAGGCAAAAGTCTACTTCTTTTCTACCTTTCAGCAAGAAGTTGAAAATCATAAAACCATATGACTATTAAAAAGAGGGATTCTTAATACTGAAAAATCTAGCAATTTCCTATTTGTAAAAACAACTATGCAACTTAGGAAACACTTCAAAGTTTTTTTGTTAATCTATTTATAAAATCATACTTTACTGATTTTACAGTGTTTTCCAATGAACGAAACTCTTGGTTCGTGTTTTAGGACTGCAGAAAGTAAGTTTAT
Source organism: Panthera uncia (assembly GCF_023721935.1). Taxonomy (NCBI): domain Eukaryota; kingdom Metazoa; phylum Chordata; class Mammalia; order Carnivora; family Felidae; genus Panthera; species Panthera uncia. Next base: position 7,916,769 of record NW_026057586.1, on the reverse strand, counting down.
AACAAAGGCAGCATGGTTTAGAAAGGGGGCATTTTCTCACAAATGTGCCAATTAAGTCAACCTACCTCTATATACAAACTACCCTAAATATATGTAATTCACTTATATAAATCAAATGTCATTTAGGTGGACATATTTTCAGAGACATAGACATGTCTTTAAAATGGCAAAACATTACGAATTATACCTGCATTCCTGAAATATAATATTATAAATTATAATTATAAATTTTATTTATAATAAATATTTATTATTTATCATTTATATATTACTTATTATAATGAATAAATAAACAATATTTATTATAAATATAAATGATATATAAATGTAATAATAATATTGGTCATGGCATGGCACACTATTTTGGTGAACTGCTGGATTTAGATTTCTACTATTTCATTTTGAATTCGTATATCATATTCATTAAAGAACCTAGCCACCAACATCAGAGGGCCAGGAACACAGAGGAGATTATTAATTTAACTTCATATACCTTTATTTAAATGGTCAAAATGAACATTAATCACTTTTTAATTCAAATGATTGAAAAAGATTTGTACAAGACAAAGACTGAAAGTCAATTTACTGAAACACTAAAAGTTTTGAAAGACCAAGAAATCACATACCTGAAGAATTACTTCATTGAGTCGTTCTAGAGATTTCTGATTTTCCTGAGTTTTGTCAAGGAGTGAAGCGATTGATGGACTGTGGCATAAATTTGTTTTATCCTTATCCTGGAGACACCTCTTTGCTTCTTCAGTCAAGAGGACAGAAAGGAACTGCAGGCTGGCAGTACACAGGGTGGGGCAGGTTATAGACAAACCCACACAAGTGCACAACATATCTAAAAGAGAGATGCAAATGTTTGAAAACAACTTCAAAATTAAAGAAGTGAATCAGATAGATCTGAGTAATTAAGTTTATAGCCTTTTTATTTCTAATGAAGTAAAGTTATCAGTAGTTATAAGGATCATGAGAATAACTCTAGTGTTTGTTTAAAAATAAATAGTCAATATTAAGACAACACAATCAAGGGATCTATTTAATTTTCATTTCATTCTTTTTATATGGGTTGTTTTTTGTATGAAGGTGTGTGTGTGTGTGTGTGTGTGTGCGCACGTGCATGAATGGACATATACACAGTATTTGCTAAGTCCCAAAATAAGAGGATCACATATATATGAATATTGATCCCTTTGGGGTCTACTGAGATCCACAAAGTTTCTAGAATTTTTAACATTTTAATTTTTATTTCAGGGCTACCCTAAAAAAATTAATGTAACTGTACTCTGAATTATCTAGATCACTGTGTAGTTATGTTTCTGTTTTCAAACAAGGTGATGCTAAATAGTACTTAAAACAAGAGTATGCAGTGTTGACATGATGTAGAAACAAAGGTTTCATGGCAGTTCACAATACAGAACAAGAGGGGTGCCTTGGGGGCTCAGTCGGTTAAGCGTCCGACTTCGGCCCAGGTCATGATCTCACGGTTCGTGAGTTCAAGCCCCGTGTCAGGCTCTGTGCTGACAGCTCAGAGCCTGGAGCCTGCTTCGGATTTTGTGTCTCCCTCTCTCTCTCTGCCCCTCCCTAGCTCACACTTGCTCTCTCTCTCTCTCTCTCTCTCTCTCTCCCTCCCTCTCTGTTAAAAATAAACTTAAAAAAAAATAGAGAACAAGAGTGGTTATGAACAAATTTGCAAACATAACACAGATTAGAAAGAATAGGCAAGCCAACTCAAAAGAATCTACGCTGAATCAGTCATTAATTTCCTCCTGTGAGCACTGATTTAATCAAAGGAACATCTGATGTGTTGTATTAATTTTATTAATCTGAGTATCACGGGTTTATAATTTTGTTACGTTTTACTTTTCTATTATTTGGAATTTATACCTTTATAAGAGTTATAACTGTAAGAATTTCTACCTAGATTCAGGCTTAAAGAAATTCTTATTCTCTTAAGTAACATAAGAAAAATATTTTAGTGTGTCACTTTATGAGAATTATGTTCATTTAAATGATGTCTAAATATTGTTTGAGTTTGAGAAAAGACTGTTATAGATAACATAAGTTACAAAGTCATCATGAGATGTTTTAAATATTTATGAGCACATGGGATGGAAACTAAAAACAAAGAAAAACACCATGACAAGGACTAGCAATGATCATTTTTATTAGTTAAGTTTCCATAAACATTACTACTATCAAACCTAGCTGTTTAGCAGTAGGTATTTCTGATTAGCACCATATTACCATGCATGTGTTTTGTAGATAGATTTTTAATTTAATATGTCCTTATTTTATCACCAGGAAAACCGTGTCAGGTGAACAGTGTTCAAAAGCAGGGCTGAAGGCGAAGGGCTGGAGAGGAAATGAGTATTTTATGCTTTACAGGTCATATGCCTTTGTCACAGCTCTTCAACACTACCACTGTAGCAGGAAAGCAGCCACAGGCAACATGTAAGTATATAAGCAGCCACAGGCAATAAGTATGACTGTGTTCCAATAAAATCTTTATCAGAGCGAGCGGCGGGCCAGATCTGACCACTTGGTGTAGGTATGCTACATGAGTAGGACCTTGCTTTGTATTATGAGTGAATCAGGTGGTAAACTAATTTCCCCACTACGGCTGTAGGAAAATCTCAATTACACAATCTCTTTCAGTTTTAATCTCTCTTAACAAAACAATAATTTCTAAATGGACGCTATTCCTATTAGGGTAAACTCAGAACTCCTATGTCCAAACAACTAACAATTCTGTTTCTTATTGAACATGTATTTCCCTATAAATATTACTTCAAAACTACCACTCTGGTCACAAAATGTATCATCCATCTAAATTTATAGAATGACCAAATGAGAAAGTAAAATATGAAAAAAAAAAAATTGGTGATAACATGGAAACTTAAAATAGAACTCAATTTTGAATACATTTAAACTAGTTATTTTTAAAAAGTAACATAAATATTATTTATAAGCATTTATGTTAAAAAAAAAAGGTCTTCTTGCTATGCTAAAATTTAAGAGACTACATCAAAAATTAGTAGTTATTTAAAAGAATAATTTGTCGGAGCATCTGGGTGGCTCAGTTGGTTAAGCATCCAACTTTAGATTTCTGCTCTGGTCATGAACTCAGTTTGTGAGACTGAACCCTATATTGGGCTCTGCACTGACAGCATGAAGCCTACTTGAGGTTCTCTCTGTTCCTCCCCTGCTCTTTCTCTCTCTGTCAAAATAAATAAATAAACATTAAAAACTAATTTGTTTGGGGCACCTGGGTGATTTAGTTGGTTGAGCATCAGACTTTGGTTCAGGTCGTGATCTCGCAGTTCATGAGTTCAAGCCCCACATCGGGCTCTCCAGTGTCAGCACAGAGCCTGCTTCAGATCCTCTGCCCCCCACTCTCTGCCCCTCCCCTGCTGTGCTCTCTCTCAAAAACAGTAAATAAACATTTTAAAATAAATAAATAAATAATTTGTTTATACTAGTAGGCAACAATTATATGAAAAACATCTTATAAAAATAATTACCTATAACTACACTCTTAGCATTTCTGTACTCTAAGAAAATCCTTCCATCTTCAGACAAGGCACTATATTTATTATAAGTTTCCATGTTATCATATATACAGTATTTAGGTGTAGATTTACCCACTTACAGTGTATATATGTCAGGAAAGAGACTGGTTTCTACACCAACACATGAGAACCTGTCTCATTGTTTTACAATCATGTCATATCACACGTCTCTTAATAACACCACAGGCTTTTCTTACCTTGTTTTTATAGTTTTTTCAACTGGGTTTCAACTTTTCAAAAATGCATTTTGGAGGTGCCTCAAGAACACAGCAGATTTCTCAAAGTAAATACCTGGTTTCTCTTTCAAATATAATTAATTTTTTATAATTACTTAATTTTAGAGAATACACATATAGAAACTGTAAACAATAATTATGTTAATTTTTAGTAGCAGAAAGATCCCCAGCCTCGTGAGTGCATCTTCTTACCGATCACTGCTGCCCAGTGCTTGGCCAGAACCACGGTCATAGCCGGGAGAGAGGCAAGAGCGGCTTTCCTCAGGAGTACGGCCAGAAGGTTAAATAAATGCGTCCATGTGTGATAAAAAGCCGATACCAACTCTACATCTATAATATTAATGAAAACATTTCAAGCTATTAACACAAAGAATAGAAAATACAAAGCTCACCAGATACTTCATACTTCAAGTAAGAGTCATGCACGTGTCATATGAAGATAAATGTAATTCCGCATGACCCAACATTTATTTCCATTAGTTTTTCATTGTTTCCTAAAGTTTTCTCTCATCTATCCCCTACATAAAGACAAATAAATACACACTCACACATCTTCCTCTCATTAACGTCTATTCAACAACAAATCAGAAGGTATGACAAACTGAATAGTACGCCTTAAATTCAGAACCACATATTGTGCATATTGTAAAAGCATGGCATTGTCTGTGCTACTTTTATAAGTCAAGTTTCTCCTGTTGTCTTTCTCCCCTTTGTGCAGGGTGGAGGAAGAAAGCACAATGTGCCAAAGTCATGGCAGAAAAGCAAGGAGAATGTCTTTGAAGAACCAAGAGTACTGCCCTTCAAAAAAAACAACACAGAAGGGGATTCTGCAGCTTTGCCTATGGCTGAGAATGGAGCGATTCACCTTCTATCCTAAGGACAGCTTTTCCCCTCTCTACGTGGCAAACGGAGGCTAGAGAGCAGTAGCAAGCTTAGGATTGTCTTCTCGGACCACGCCACTGGCAATATCTGCCAGCTTTTGTCAAACTCCACTACCAAGCAAACTGAGAACGTCGATCTCAAGGTTCTTCTGGAAATGGTATATTCCAGGGAGTTTGGACTATAGCAGTCCTTGGTATGTGTCTCAATCTTCCGTCATTCTCACCTCTATAAGGAGTCTTTTTAGACTATCTTTTCTCCTTATCATCCCCATGAAATCTTAATTCCACAGATTCTATACGTCTGCTTATGTACTTTCAGTATATCTTTACTTTATACATAAAAAAAAAAAATTAAGTATAAGGCTTACTGATTTTACTCAAGATGGCCAAATAAAACATTTAAGCTGAGAGTTAAAATTAAAAATTAAGAAGAATTCTTATTTTTATCTAAAAACAAGAAAAAAATTAAAAAGCAATCACTTTATAACTTCTCTTGCTAAGTAACTTTCAATATAATTTACTTGCTCATATAAATTAAAATATTTCCAGTTATACATGAAAATTAGTAAGTCACATACAATACATACTAGAAGTATAATCAATATTTTATGAAATCATTCAAAAGTATTATTTTTCCAGAAAAAATTAATTTCTTAAAAGTATTTTTACTGAACTTATGCCTTTGCTTGATACGAGAAAATGACTTCTAATTCAACCAGCTATGAGATATACATTCAGACATCACTGACGTTTTTTATTTTCAGCACTTTACAGAATTAATGATGGGCCAAATAACTTACAAAATAATAAAACATATACTATTTTTATTTAATTCTCAAAGCCCAAGTCAGACACAAAAGCAAGAGAATCAATTAAAAAAACATCCACCAGTCAGCCAATGACAACCAAGACACGACATGACTTTGGGACATCTTGCCACATGACTTTGCCACCTCTTACCACATGACTTTGGGATCAAGTGCTGAATCAAAAGTCCTCTAGTCACAACCATCCATGCACTATAGTTTTTAGCACTGATATTGCATATTTCCTGTTTATCTTCCACGAGCTAAACACCAATGCTTCCCAAGTCATACCCAAGAACACCCAACAAGAGAAATTAAATACTAAAAAATATGACTTTATTGGGTTGAACTAACTGAGCTCTGAAGGGCCACAGACCATCGTAATTAAGATTTTTTTCCCCCACCCTTTCACTTCTTGGAGGGTGATATTGCCCTCATAGGGAATGCACAGTCTACCCTGATTTGCTTAGTTAGGATACCACTGCCACTTGTAAAATTTCCAAGTAAGGAATTATTATTCCTCTTACACCTGGATATTTGAACACTAATTGGACACTGAGGACTAGATTTGCTGGCATCATAAAACATTTCACTTACCTAAAACCAAACAAATCCATAAAATTCAAAAACCTAAATAAGAATGAATTAATAGGCAAAGAGCCATTTGGCAATAGTCAAATTATCAATTACTTCATTATAAAATCTTTTAAATAATTACCATATTTTATTTCTGATAAAGTCCTATACTGTTTTAATTTTCTCTTCTATTAAGTACTATATTCAACTTTTCATCAGAGTATATTTTTCAATAATTTAGGACCTTACCAAAATTTTTATTATATGCAACACTTACTTATAGTTGTTATTGCAGATAAGTTATAAGTAGGTCATGTGGCTATATCCATAGCTTGTAAGAATAATGAATATCTAAAACTCACTGTACTTGCTAACATTACATTAAGAACTTTGCCCTCATTTAAACTGACAGCACAGGGTACAGTCCTTCATTATACTACATACTTGCCTCAAATGGCCTCCTGGAACCACTTAAAACACCCAAACTATAAAACATGTTATAAAAAAAAAAAAGCCTTCCAAAATATCGGCAAAACACAACATAAAATTCAACCTTGAAGTGAGTACCTGGTGCAGAGTAAGATTCTTTTTTTCCCTCAATATGCTTTACTTTCATACTAAACGTGAAAAAAAGAAAGCTTACCTAACACATCTTTGATGCATATGGTGAGGACCCCGATGATGTTTGTGATAAGAGGTTTCAGAAGCTCTTCCTGAATCACAAGGTCAGGATCTACCAGTAAACATGACTGCAGAAGCCTGGACAAAGACGACAGGTATTCTAGGAGAGAGGACACCTATTTGAAAAAAGAGATAAAGTAAAACAAAACATATCATATGAAAAGCCTAGCTCAGTGATATTTCTGTCTTCTATGCATTGTAAGTCACTTTCTTTGTACCATAAGTTACATAAAAAACTAACAAAATATTAATCGTAATTTTTAAAGATCTAAAATGAATATATAGCAGACAGCATGATTTTCTCATATTATAAACATACCATTAATGATCACATTAACACTGTCAAGTATGATAATACCAAACAAGGCAGTATTTCAAAGCCAAATTTCAAACTCCTTTTAAAGAAAGAGAGCCTTTATAGTTTTTAAGTAGCTAAACTGTGGAATCAATATTCTGGAAGAAGTAGGAAGGGGCATTCCAAAGTCATAAAGCCTACGATTGCATAAAGAAAGAAAGATGACAAAACATTCTTCAACACATCTCCTATCATGTAAAATGCAAGTTTGTGACATTTAATTTCCTTATTGTTATGGAGTCTTTTTTGATGCCTTTGTACTGAACGCTATTGATTGCAGTTATAATAAGTCTGACATCTAATGTATGAGGTGTTACCATAAACAGATAAGCCATGGAAAGTGAGAGCAAACGAGAAACATCAGAGAGGGAACCACGGAATCACTGAAGCCTCTTACAAGCCCACACACTCGGCCCGCTTCCTCAGCGCCTCGGCTCTCAGCTCAGATCTCACCCTTGCGAGGCGTCTTCTGACCACCCTACCAAACACAGCACCCTCTCCCCTGCCGCACACCTTTTCCTCACACTCATTTTTCCCATACCATTTGTGTGTGTGTGGGGGGGGGGGGGGGGTTGTTTTCTTCTGTTTTAGAGAGAGAGAGAGAATGGTCGAGAGAGAGAACATGCAAGCAAGCAAGGGGTAGAGGGGAGGGAGGGAGGGGGAGAGAGACACAGAGACAGAGAGACAGAGAGGCAGAGAGAGAGAATATGAATCCCAAGCAGGCTCCACACTCAGAGCAGAGCCAGACGCAGGGCTCAATCCCACGACTCTGGAATCATGACCTGAGCTGAAATCAAGAGTCAGACGCTCAACCGGCTGAGCCACCCAGGCACCACCCCTGCCCCATACCACTTGTCACCAGCTGATAAAATAGTTCACATTTTATTTACTGCTTACTGTCTTCTGCACCAAGGACAGAATTCATATGGGCAGGCGTGTGTGTTTTCTTTGTTCACACATCTGTCACTGGCACCTAGAACACAATCTGGCAGAGAAGAGGTTCCAGAACTTTTCTGGAACGAATGAGGAATTTTGTGTGAGGACAAACAGCTAAGAAGCATTTGGCCTACACAAGTACCGAACGAGCACCTTCCATGGAACAGACACTGTGCTCAGCACTGGGTACACAACTGATGCCTAAGAACAGTCATAGCCCTGCCTTCATGGAGCTCACTGCAGCCTCTGGCCTCATGACCCCCTACAGATTCGCTCTGGCCACTCTGGCCTCCTTGCTATTTGCTGGATAGAACAAACCAACCCCGATCTCAGGGATCTGGCAGTGTCCTCACTTACCCCAGGTTACATGTCACTGTCTGAAAGGCCCTCCCTGACCACCCTAAGTGGAAAAGCCCTACCCTCCCAGCTCTGAAAGCATTTCCTGGCGCCTTTGTTAGCTGTTCTTCTCAGATGTGTATACGGATTTGCTCATGATCTGCTCTCCCAACTTGAGAGGAAGAATCTTTATTTTATTCGCACAGGCAAGACCCTGGTACGTGGTAGACCCTCAATAAAGATTTGTCAGCTGGACAGTGAACTGGAGGAGGGAGCCTTATGCAAAGGCTCAGACTGCATTGGGACAAGTATTTTGAAGATGATGTGTTACCCAGCCTTATAAGAGGGGGGGCCTGCCGTGGTCAGAAACCCCAAAGACAGCACCGCAAAGCAAATCTTGTAGCCCTTCTTAAACTCTGAGTTAGGGTAACATTTCTACTAGCAACAACTACACAAGGAGTTCTTAAGCATACTTTACATACAGACTCTAGCTACAATCAAGAACTTAAAAATAGTAAATATCTGTAAAAAAACAAAAATAAATTTATTTTTATTAGGTTGGGTTTTGAAAATACATGGAATTTAGTCACTATCTATTTTAACAACTTCAGTTTAGGTGCAAATGATAGACATGGCCTAAAATCACAGAATGGGAAGGTGGCCTATATAATGTCTTCTTTTTTTAGTATGGTGCTCAAAGATATCCAGATCTGTGAATAAACATCTACAGCTGGTTAATAATGGAATTAGGAAGAGAATATAGATCTTTAAACCTCACTTCCCTTTTCTGCCATCCAAAGATGTTTCAGATTAAAATGTTAAGTAACCTATTTCAAATAACCTCATTACACCATGTCTATCCTCAAAGATCTTCATCCTTCTCCTACGGTTAGTATATCCTTAGCAGAATTTATGTTTCTGGCACTTAAAACAAACGCACAAACAGACATGAGGCGAGAAGGAGACGTGAGACACTTACCTGAGCCTGCGTGTGCTCAGCGGGAGGGGACAAAGGCAGTGGCGCCTTGAGCTCCTGGACACAGCTCTCTAGGAGGGTGGCATCTGCGATGCTGCAAAGAGCAGAAAAGAGGAGTAGTGCACTGCTTACTAAAAATTAGTAAATCAGTATTTGAAGTTTGAATGTAACCTTGAACAGAATTCAAGAGAAAGGATCTTTACAGAAAACAATGGCTGTCAGAGGGAAGGTGGGTGGGGGGTGAGGCAAAATGGGTGACAGGGACAGGGAGGCACAGGCCTGCAGCCATGGAACGAGAAAGTTACGGGAATAAGAGGCACAGCATAGGGAACACGGGGAATGATACTGTGACAGCGATGGAACAGGACAGATGGTAGCTATGCCCGTGCTGAACACAGCATAATGCATAAACTTGTTAAGTAATTAAGACGTATACCTGAAATGAAAGTAACATTGTGTGTCTACTCAAATAAAAAGAAAAGTAAAAACAAAGAGAACAGATTTTCATAAAGACAATAAATGTATATAAAAAGGTATCCCATAATTATTTTAGAACACAGGAGAAGATCCTATCTAATAAACATGGGAAACAGAATTCTGAAGACAAAAAAAATCTAATGAAAAGCAGAATAAAATACAAAGAAGCCCTTCTAAAAGGGAAGCAAACAAGAGAAAAAACTTGGTGGTTAGTTTCCTGTTTAAAACAGGAAAAATACTTGCTAGGAAATAAGTTTTGATTTACAAAGTAAAAAACAAAATAATGCAAAAAAAAAAAAAAAAAAAAAAAAAAAAAACAGGAAAAAGTTTCTAAGTCCTGAATAAAGAAAAGGTATAGAATATGATTAAGCCTTTGCCATAAAAGATTCTTTAATAACTCTGTGGCCTCAATTTCACAACAGACTCTTCTTGAGAAGCAAGAGTATTCCGAAAGTTCCATTTTGATCATTCTTGAGGCAGAAAAACATCCAAGAAGAAAGTCAATCAACAGGCAGGTTCCTTTTCCAAGTCTAGCAGGTTATCACAGTGGAAAGATGATGAGTAACTGTGAACAAACTCACACCTCACGGATTATCTGAGTGGTAAACGAGTAATGGCAAGTGAAGTGAAACAAGGATACTTCTTTCTTTTTGGAGTTTTCTTAATACCCCAAAATGAAAGAGAAAGTACTGCAATTTGGCAAAGAGGAGGACGATATCTCAGACAGTGAAAGTTCTCAAGAAGAGCAATGCAAATGACTACGGGGTCAACAGGAGGTAATAATAATCCACTGGCTATAATAATCCAGATGGGAAGAAAGCAAAGGAACAGTTACTATAAAGAGAGTATCCTAACAGGAGTGCTGATGCATAGGGGTACTTGTACCCCAATGTTTATAGCAGCACTCTCAACAATAGCCAAATTATGGAAAGAGCCTAAATGTCCATCGACTGATGAATGGATAAAGAAATCGTGGTTTATATATACAATAGAGTACTACGTGGCAATGAGAAAGAATGAAATATGGCCCTTTGTAGCAACGTGGATGGAACTGGAGAGTGTTATGCTAAGTGAAATAAGTCACAGAGAAAGACAGATACCATATGTTTTCACTCTTACGTGGATCCTGAGAAACTTAACAGAAGACCATGGGGGAGGGGAAGGAAAAAGAGGTTAGAGTGGGAGAGAGCCAAAGCATAAGAGACTCCTAAAAACTGAGAACAAACTGAGGGTTGATGGGGGGTGGGAGGGAGGGGAGGGTGGGTGATGGGCATTGAGGAGGGCACCTATTGAGATGAGCACTGGGTGTTGTATGGAAACCAACTTGACAATAAATTTCGTATTAAAAAAAAAAGAGAGAGGGGGAAAAAAAAAGAGTATCCTAGACGTCATCACTTGATCCTCACGCTAACCCCAATAACCAGATGTTATTAATGAGATTAATAGTAACTTCCCCCAGACTGCAACACTAGGGAGGGAATGCCCTGTGAGAAGACCCTAAGTGGGACTGATTCAGTATCTACAGCCTTTCTCACTATACATATAACCAACACGATAATGCAAAGGTCCAGCCAGAAGCTCATTCACGTTAGCTAAATGAAAGAACGAAATCATGATCTTCTAAATTTTATCAGAGTGTTATGTAATAAAAAGTTTAATCCCCAATAATGAAAAACTCCAAATGAACTTAAACAACGATTTTCAACCCATGGCCCCTATTCTGACATAGCCCTACAGAGGTGAATCCCCAAAGCCCTTCACTTCCATTTAGAATGACCAAGGGACTGCACCACAGTTCTTGAGTATGGTGCAAGACAAATAAGGTTCAGAACCTCTGAATTACAAAACAAAATCAGGACGGTGGGAGTAACAGTCCGTGTAACAAACCCGTACGAGTACTTTAACAGATCTAAATTGAAACTGTCAGGACAATTCTGCAAAAGCAAAACCCCTCAGTCTAGTGAGCCAAAAAGAAGACAGAGATACATTCCCGGCACGCAAGAAGTCTTGCACCAACTCGTTTCTGCTGCCCGGCCTCTCTTACCTACAGAGAAGCTCCACGAGACGGGCCTGCCGAAAAGCATGTGCAGTGTCTCCCGGCGCAGTCGCCAGGAGGCCGTCCAGGAGGCTGCACACCGCCGCGAGGAGAGGCGGCGTCACCACACGCTGCCTGGGCAGTGCGGCAGGAAGGGACGCGTCGCGAGGAAGCCGTGCCGACGCGGTTTCATGCTGACCGATTACTGGGAATAAGCATAAAAATTAGCACAGTTTTGTTTCCTTTGTGTTCATGTACAACATTCGCAAGTTCTGATCATCGGAGGAAAGCCCCTGAGAGGGCCAAAGAGAGACGACTGGGGAGCTCGCTAGGGCCCGGCTCATCACAAACCTGAGGTCAAGGAGGCAGATATCCAACTTCTCCACTGTGTGTGTGTGTGTGTGTGTGTGTGTGTGTGTGTGTGTGTGTGTCTGTCTGTCTTGGATGACAGTGTAAGAGCCAAGACGAGATGGGCAGAGCATGGTTTTGTGCCCTCGTGCCCTCAAGCACTCAGACACTGAGGAACAAATAGATGGTCCCCGACCCTTTTTCTAAGACTCTAGGGGCCAGAAGTGCTTCAGAATTCAAAATATTTTAGATTTCAGGAAAATAATAAGATGCATGTACCTACCATACATTAACTAACCTCCAATGAGAATTTGGGCACTACCACGTAATGAAGTAACTATTTCTCTAGTGTAACACTTGTACAATCACAGTAAGCTGGATGAAGAAAGGAACAAATACAACCTCAAACCAGTACTGGTCAGGTTTTGCAGCAACTGTATTCAGGTATGGGCAAGTTTTATACCAAGTAACTTTTGAGAACACTTAAGTTTTCAGAGATTCTGGATTTTAGAACTGAGGATATGAGATTGTGGACCTTTCCCAGAAAACTCAGCAAGGGATTGTTACCAAGAAAGCTATGTCTGTTAACCTACATCAAGATTTCCCTCACAACCCTCACTTCTTATTTCTTTTTTAAAGGAACACTTTATTTTTAATAAATTCAGATTTATAGAAGGTACAGAGTACAAAGAATTCCCATATACCTTCACCCAGATCCCTACATATTACTATTTTACCACATTTTATCTACCTACATACCTCTCTTATTATGAACTGTTTGTAAGCTGCAGATGCCCTGCCCTCTCAGCCCTAAATTCATTTCCTAAACAGAGACTTTTGTCTTTTATAATCACAGTACAGTTAACCAGGAAATTAACACTGATGCAGTAATATTCTCTAGTCTATAGACCTTCTCCAAGTTTGCATATTGTTTCACTAATGTCCTTTACAGCTCGAGAGTTCTTGTTTGGATCCAAGTCAGGACCACACTTGGCATTTAGCTGTCATGTCTCTTCGGGTTCTAAACTGGAAGATCTCCTCAGACGTGCTCTTTCAGGGCTCAGACATTCTGCAAAGAGCACAGGCCGGTTACTTTGTAGAAGGTCTGATGTTTGATGGTTCCTCGTGGTTAGATCTTCGGTGCATCCTACCAGGAAAACATGATTTCTATCTGTGCCATTATTGGTGGTTAACCATTTGATCAAATGCTGTCTACCAGGTTTCTCCACTGTAAAGTTTCATTTTCCTGTGTAATTAACTAATTCCTTTGGGGTGGAATTAGGAATATAGAACTTTGGGACAATGGAGCATCAAGAAAGATTTGATACTTTAAACGAAATAAAATCGGGAAAATTAGATGCAGGTAATCCCACAGAAACCGTTCCAGTGGTTTTAAGGGAAAAATGTAAATATTCACAAGATATGTGTTACATGTTTGCAGCATTTTTAGGTTAAGTTTAGTTTATAGAAGAATACCAATAAAAGGGGAGGGCAGGGCAGTTCAGAAATTCAAACTCATCCAATATATTTAAATAAAACTTTTCTACTTTATCTAGAGAAAATTATCCTACTTACTTATATTAATAGTGCTCAAATACACTAACATTTTTAACGGTTCCTTTCACCTTTGTGCATCAAATGTAGGCTTACTGATCATAAGAGACTGTTTTTTTTTAATATAAGATATATATGTATTTTTTTTTTACAAACGTTTAGAAACTCAATTTAAAAATGAAAACTCGGGGTGCCTGGGTGGCTCAGTCAGTTAAGCGTCCGACTTCGGCTCAGGTCGTGATCTCACGGTCTGTGAGTTCGAGCCCCATGTCGGGCTCTGTGCTGACAGCTCAGAGCCTAGAGCCTGTTTCTGATTCTGTGTCTCCCTCTCTCTCTGACCCTACCCCCATTCATGCTCTGTCTCTCTCTGTCTCAAAAATAAATAAGCATTAAAAAAAAAATTAAAAAATAAATAAATAAATAAATAAAATAAAAATGAAAACTCACGTCTGAAGTGGCCCTAATATACATTTACAGAAAATTCTTTTCATCCTGTCCTAAATCATTTCGAGGCACATTCATTCCCTGGTTAATTAAGAAGCAGCAAAACAACAAATAAAAGGACTAACCAGCTTCACTGGCAAATCCTGCTACATATTCCAGCTGAGGGAACTAAAATCATATTAACACTAAAATAAATAAATAGATAAATAAGTAAATGTAAAAGAAAATCACATTTTACCTTAACATTATTTTAAAGAGATGGAATTCAGGAAGACATCTAACAACAACAAAATAATTGCTCTAGTCTTATGGCTCACTGACAACATATATTCAATGCTTTGCAGCACTGTTCATTGGCATATTCAACAAAAAGGATTAAAAAGTTTTTTTTGTCAAATATACATACTTAAGTGATTGGCTGAACCAGTAAAACTGTGCGTGAATATACATTCTAAACACAGTCTTTGAAAATAAAATAAATCTAAATCAAGAATAATGTGACAAAAAAACAAAACAGAAAAACCCCACACAACTATATGTCCACACCAAAACCTGTACATGAATGCTCACGGCAGAGTTACTCATAAGAGCCAAAAAGTAGAAAAATCCAAATGTTCGTCAACTGATGAATGGGTAGGTAAATGCAAGTGGTATAACCATACCACGGAATATCTTTAACAATACATAGAGAGTACATACCAGCACATAATACAATATGGGTTAACTTTGAGAATGTTATCTAGTTGCAAAAAGCTAGTCACAAAAAAATACATAGTGTATGATTCCATTTTTTTTAAGTTTATTTATTTTTTGAGAGACAGAGAGAGACAGAGCGTGAGCGGGGAGGGGCAGAGAGAGAGGGAGTCACAGAATCTGAAACAGGCTCCAGGCTCTGAGCTGTCAGCACAGAGCCCAACGCGGGGCTTGAACCAACGAAACGGTGAGATCATGACCTGAGCTGAAGTTGGATGCTCAACTGACTGAGCCACCCAGGTGCCCTGTATGATTCCATTTTTATGAAATTTCCCATAAGGAGGGAAAGTAGGTTAGTGACGCACTAGGCCTGGAAAAAAATCGAAAACAGATGAGGAGTGATTGACAATGGAAAGTTTTCTTTTTAGGGGATGAAAATGTCCTCAAATTGACGGTGGTGATGCTTGCACAGCTCTGTGCAAAAACCAGTGAACTCTACACTTATTAAATGGGTGAGTGTATGATTATTTGAATTATTCTCAAATTTGATTTCATGCTCTGGGCTCTTAACAATTTAAACCATGTGGTTTGCTCCTTTTATTCTTAAGATCAAATGAGTACTTTCTACAATTAAACACTCTTTTATATTGTTAACGTAAATTACTAAAAAACAAAATGGGATGTTGTTTAGGAAGTCAGGGAACAGATATTATAATGAAAACTCTGAGTAAAGTCTTAATTAAGCAATTATTTCTCAAGTTTTCTAAAGCCTTTTCTCTGTGGATGCTTATACTTCAGGGTGTAAAGTACCTTCTTTTCAGGCAGCAGCACATTCCTTCCAGGTGAAGAATTTAATGCTACAATAAGGCCTGTATGTTCTCCGGAATAAATACAAGCTAAGTTGTAATCTCCCAAATATACAAAGTTTGAAGCATAATAGAGTTGGAAGCAGTCCCTAATACAAAGAAGAGAATTTATATATTGCCATTAATAAAAATAAATCCCAGGCTATTCATCAAGCATTTCTAATAAAGACTCAACATGTTTTGTGTGCTTTAAATGGAAGCATACCCTTTGAAAATATTTATGACCAGATTGTCTCCACTTTCAAGTGGACTACTGGGGTAAATTGAAGTGTTTTCCCTAAAAGGGGGAGAAAAATGAAGTTAACTAACATTTATGAATTCCCAAATTCAAACATGAAATATCTATGCTTAACTAATAAGGAACCATAGGGCAATTAACTATTTATTTGATGACTAAATTCCATTTATTAGAGTATTTGTTTTGTTAACTTCTGATTTATTCAAACTCACGGACTGCAAGATCATGACCCGAGCCGAAGTCGGACACTTAACCGACTGAGGCACCCAGGCGCCCCTAATTTTGTTCTTACAGATATTTACTTTCAAAATATCTGGACCAACTTGTCATTTTTCTTTTTGAAAGTAGAATGTCTGGGTGCCTGGGTGGCTCAGTCGGTTAAACGTCCAACTTCGGCTCAGGTCATGATCTCGCGGTCTGTGAGTTCGAGCCCCGCGTCGGGCTGTGTGCTGACAGCTCGGAGCCTGGAGCCGGCTTCGGATTCTGTGTCTCCCTCTCTCTCTGGCCCTCCCCGACTCGTGCTCTGTCTCTCCCTCAAATATAAATAAACCTGAAAAAAAATGTAAAAAAAAAAAAAAAGAAAGAAAGAAAGTAGAATTCTTCCTAAAAGGGTACCTTGAGCCACAAACTGGTCGTGTGAGGCTTCAGGGAGAGGCGCTGTGGAGGGCCCAAATGGTGGAAATTCAGTGCTTCCGGATGAAGATGCCACCTACGGAGCAGCAAAGAAAATGATTTTATTCTTAACACTAACTAATGTTACCACATGGAAAGCAAAACAGAACCAATATGTACATACAAATCCTTAAACAAGAAGGTTTATGACAAAACTATACTAGTTAATACGACTGGAAAACATTTCATATTTTAAGAGTTGTAAGTTTTTTGAAGGGTACTTTCAACTTCTTTTAGGACCTGCTGGAATTTATGTAAAGCAGCAAGTCAAAGGAGCAGAGTTTTGATTTGAAGCCCATTTAGGATTTTAAGGTCTGGATAAGGCCTACTCCCTCTTATCATCCAAGTGTTAAAAGGCTAAACCATACTCCTTTCTTTAACTTTTGCATAATTCATTGCGTCCTTGAGATATTTTGTCCTACTTGATTCATAATAAGAGGGGTTTTTTATAAGTATCCAACGACACACACAAATTTTAACAGTGCCTATGAAAAAATCAGCAGAAATACTAAACGATTCTTCTTTACCTTTTCCCATTTCACAAAAGAACTGTTTCAGGTCATATGTGGACACAGTGTTTCAGAACACAGTACTTTTTATTTTTTTAAGTTTATTTATTTATTTTGAGAGAGAGAGAGAGAGAGACAGAGTGCACATGAGCACATGTATGCAAGTAGGAGAGGAGCAAAGAAAGAGAGAGAGAGAGAGAATGAGAATACCAAGCAGGCTCTGTGCTGGCAGCCTGGAGCTCCACAGCCTGATGTGGGGCTTGAACCCATGAACCATGAGATCATGACCTGAGCCAAAATCAGGAGTTGGATGCTCAACCGACTGACTGAGCCACCCAGGTGCCCAGAATACAGTATTTTTTTAAAACATTAAACATAACACTAATTGTGTAGAAGGCAAACACAATTTCACCTACAGATCTACAGATGAGCAGACTGTGTGGCCTCCTAAAACTGAAAAAGCTCAAACTGATGTATCTGGCACCTTCTATGTGAAAAACATCTTAGCTGCAGAGGTCAGATCATTCCTTTTCTTACCATCAATTTACTCCACACACCTAGACAAGCTGCAGGTCAGTGCATGCATAGAGCAAGCATGTCAGTAATCAATGTCAACAGATCTCATGAATCAACCCTATCTCAAACTCAGATACCATACACCTCAGTACTCATACACTAACTGTGCATTTAACATGCAAAGTAGGATGCCTTAGACATGATATGATAGAGTCAAAGCAAAAACCAAGGTTGTTTTTTTCTTTAAGTTTATGTATTTTAAGAGAACGAGTGGGGGAGGGGCAGAGAGAGAGGGAAAGAAAGAGAATCCCAAGTAGACTCCACAATGTCAGCACAGAGCCTGATGCAGGGCTTGAACCCACAAACCACGAGATCATGACCTGAGCTGAAATCAATAGTTGGACACTTAAGCCAAATGAGCCACCCAGGAACCACCCCCCCCCCCAGGTTTTTGTTTTTAATACTAAAATAAAGCAGGGTTATTTATCTCTTTATTTTTAACTGTATTTGTTATTGAGAGACAGAGAGAGACAGAGCACAAGCAGGGGAGGGGCAGAGAGAAGGAGACACAGAATCCAAAGCAGACTCCAGGCTCTGAGCTGTCAGCACAGAGCCTGACGTGGGGCTCGAACCCACAAACCGTGAGATCATGACCTGAACTGAAGTCAGACACTCAACCGACTGAGCCACCCAGGTGCCCCCAGGGTTGTTTTTTAATAAAAAATGTAATAACAAAAATAAACCAAGGTTATATTTTATTTTCTGTTAGTAAAGAGAATATAAATTTGAAGAAAATGATTGATGGAACTTATATCCAGTTTTTAAAATCCCCCTTTGAACTTAAGACTTTAATCATCTCTCATCACTTCAAGTGTAACATTATAATAACAACAGAAAGCTGTGGCCAATAAATGTAAGCCTAGCATGTAAAGTCATCCAAAAAAGAAATCCGGACAAATTTCAGTCTAAATAAATCATTCCTAAATGATCATGTATTAAATACCTCATTTTATATAATATTAGGTCCAGATAATAGGAAACACCTAAAATTTATTTTTCTAAAAATGGTATTTACTACAACTGGCTCTAAGAAATGTGGAAAAAAACATCCTGTCAACAAACATCCAAATAACTTTTACAGTCTGTGAGGACAACAATCATAACTGAGATTGTATCACAAAGCACGCAGGAGCTAATAATATATGGCACCTACCACAAGCTCCTTTGTTTATATAATAAAATTGAAGAGAACAATGATGCTAGAATCCTTTACCTTTTCAATTAACATCCTTTCAACGGACACTCAAGCAGCCCTCACCACTGACAAAGCCAGAGGTAGCATTCAGAGCAGGAAAAGAAGGTTTCTAAGGGCTCGTTAGAAGAAAGCAAAGTCACGGTTTGTGACCAAAGGTCAGACAGTAATAAAAGTTGTGATTTTCCTTAATATAGTCCAAGGAAGTGACATACAAATTCAGAAAATATGATTTTAGAAAGCATCTGCCTAATAGTTATATTATAACCTACCCCGTATGGTTGAGAAAACACAAGGACTTCTTTATACAGTAATATATTGTGCTTTAAAATTTGATTATGGGTGATTTATATTATCTACTAACATCTATAGTTTTTGAATTTACTATATTAGCACATTATTATTTTAACAAGACAAAAAGGTATTAAACTGAATTGCTCTGGTTCTCTACTCAAATCCTTGCTTGTTTGAAAATAATCTCTAATGGACATTTATTTGGTTATATGTAATAATATGTAAATATCTGACTTGTCATCTTGCAAGTAACTTGTGAATATCTGACTTGTTATCTTGCAAAATTCAAGTCTTAGCCTCTGGAAGGTGGAGGAGGTTCACATGAGCCCGTAGTGCTACAGGTAGAAAAGGCCTGATCTAGTCCAGGTCCTCATTTAGAGATAAGGACCTCAAGTAAGGGCCCGAGGTCACACTCTCATTAGGATTCTCAGTTGAGGACTACGTTTATGACATCACAAATACACTCAAGTCAGAAGAAGCCCTCAGACAAACCTCCAAAATGCTGACCAATCTTGTCTGCGAGGAGATGCTTCTTTCTCCCCACGCCGTTTCCATGGAGGAGGGGTTGGCTTACTTTCCCAGCAAACTGAGCAGGCTTAGCCACTCCTTCCCCCACAGCAGAGAACTCACGTTCTCATTTGGTCTCTACCTCTTAGGAGCCAGAAAGCCCACAGTGGGAGCCCAGGGCTGTCCTTACAATAGTAGGTCTGGTTAATTCTTCTGTCACTTGCTCTTTTCATTAAAAGGGCTTCAGAACAAAATCACAATCTAGACATTTTTTTCCTCTTTCTCGTCTCCCACATGACACATCCTGAGATTTTCAATTTACACTCCCTTGATAAGACAAATAAAACTGGGTTTTCTTGAATTGAAGTATATATACTTGGATCTTTATCACCTTGCTGGTATATAAGAGGCAATAAAAGCCTGTTAGGGCAGACAAATTGATGTTACTTAAAGCCACTGTCCTAAAACGGAATCAAATTTTGCTTATAAAAACCAAAAAAGATAATAGCCTTTTCTTCAATGTGTTTAGAAACAGATTTGAGAGCTAAAGAAGTTTTCTAAATCATGCCTCATTGTAAAATAGTAAGAGTCCCTTTGAAGTAGCAGAAAATAGCAAAGTCATTTACCGTATCAAAGTAGAATTTGGGTTAAAAAAAAAAGACAATTTGGGACGCCTGGGTCGCTCACTCAGTTGGGCGTCTGACTTTGGCTCAGGTCATGATCTCACGGTTTGTGAGTTCGAGCCCCGTGTCGGGCTCTGTGCTGACAGCTCGGAGCCTGGAGCCTGCTTCAGATTTTGTGTCTCTCCTTCTCTCGGACCTTCCCCTGCTCATGCTCTGCATCTCTCTGTCTCTCAATAATAAACATTAAAAAAAGTTTGTTTTTAATTTAAAAAAAGACAATTTCTGTCATATAAACAAAATGCATCAATGTTCAAAACTGTTTTCTTTGTATTCTACCTTTCAGAAATGAAAGAGTTCACTAGATACTTCAAATATTTTTGAAAGCTAATTTAGCACTTGAATGTTTTATTTGTCAAGTGATCTTATAATACTTTCCATCTTCTTTCATCAGATGTAGTATTGGTGCCTAAATAAGTTATTTGATTTTTAAAAAATTAAAAGAGAACAAAGGAAGAAAGGATTTGTGAGATGAAAAAGAGAGGGTACAAATCTACTCACATTTTTCAAACATGGCAAAATATAAAGTATGAAACGTTTCCAAGGAACACTAGGGTTCCTGTGCTCACTTTTATAAATGATACCTTTCTCTTTATGCTCAAGAGCGGGGAAGCTTTGGCATGCTTCACAATTTGTAATCATTAATTCGAACCAAATTACAACCAGAAGTTTAAATCACTCTGACTACATAGATCCATGATTCAAATGGAGTGTGTACAACATAGAAAAAGAAAGCTCAGAAAAATCTCCCTGAAAGAACGAGCATAAGATGATATAAGCTTCTCTCCTGTCTATCTGTAAGATCACTCACATGCAGAGACTTAACCCCAGGGCACAGTCCCAGTCCCTACGCCCTACTGTATATAATTTAAGAGAACAAGTTGCCTAGAGCTTGTCTTAGTCCACTCTCCATTAGCTTTGTGACCCTACACCAAATACTTAAATTCCCGAAGACCTTACTTCTTCACTTGGGAAACACTACCGCTCTCAAATGGTTTAACACCATTTGTAGCACTTCAGCAAACAGCACACTAGAGGGTGTTGATTCTGAGCTCTAAAGGCCAAAAGTTGACTCTCTACTTACATCAAACCTTATTATATAAAATAATCAGTTCCTACCAAAATTAAGAAAATATATTTTAGCACAAATATAAAATAAGACCCAAACCTATTTTACTTACCTCAGTTACAGTTACCTGGTTAATAAAATTGCTGAAATCTATCTCAAAATGTTTTTGCCAATTTCTTTAAACACTTTCACTTGACATTAATGGCTAAACCTCTATAGTAACTTAGTTTGGATAACTTCAGACGTATGATAGTGAATACAAAATACAGAAAAACATATAAAATAAACACTATTTGCTCTTTCTAATAATGTTTAAAAGAATAATTATTTATAAACTAGTACACACGAGGCACACATAATGGAATATTCTATTTTCACCAGCTATTGTATTCATGCTAATGTCACATACAAAATAATCATAGTAGGAAAAACTAATGTGGGGGGATTTGCTTTTTAACAACCAATACCTAAGTTTTGTTTAAAGAATCAATACTAAATTTTTATACCAAAAAAAAGTGTTCATTTTCATTATACTACAGCCCAGTGGCCTGTATTACTAATACCTGAGGAACTAGAATCTCACTTATATTTTCTTTCTAACTAAAATATACGGGTTCTTAGACCCACAGGTGCTTGAAATTTATTTAAACAAAGTATATCATTCTCTTTCTCTCTACCATCATGCAAACTACAGTCTCCCCAGGTTTTTCCTGGGGTTACCATATGCCCACACTCTATCACTATTCCTACATCAAAACTATTTTTCTTCCTAAAAGCCTCTTGGATATATCCCTGCTTTAACTGTCCTTGGTCTACTCTTCATTCTATAAAAAAACCTGAAACTACATCACACAAATGCCAATACATTTTTCTCTAATGTTGACTGTAATGTTTCATGCATTTGACTCAGCTGAAATAGCTCTATAACTGTATCTCTACAGCTGTGATATCTTACCTCTTCAAATCCGAACACAGGTTCAGCTCTCTTAGCTAACCCCTACTTGGTAATTAAACTTTGGTCTTTGCTCCACACTCCAAACAAACCATGCCTCTTCTGAATGTCTAATGCTTTCAGTACGACATATGTGCACGCAGTCTTCTCAGTATGCTTCATGTTCGCAACTACACTTTCAACCCCTGTAACTGGGTACCGAATCTTAAGACATATCTGAGTATCTTTTCAGCTCCCCGCAAATGTGCACATACATCTAAAGAAGATTAATCCTTTAAAGCCCATTTCAATTGCCACTTCTTATACAGTATCACTTTATATTTCATCATTCCCTCTAATGTAACCTCACTGCACCCTGACTACAATATCTATCATGGCACCTAGCACATGGCTTTGTCCTGAAGGAGTGTAACATCACGGCCAACAACTGAACTCTAGAGCCAAACACACTGCTGGACTCAAATAGTTCCCTATCAGTTACCAGCACTGGAGCCTTGAACAAGACACTTATTCACTGTACGCTTTAATCTTTCCTTTTGTAAAACAGCAATAGTAAGAATGACCTTCAATACTTTAAAATGGTTATCAAGGTCTCTAACGTGGCATTAACTACACAGAACGGATAATGACCCAGCAACAGCACACAAAGCAAAAGACAGTGCTTTCCTTGGAAAGACAAAATGAAAACACCGACCAATAAACAAACTGCATCTCTTGCCGTATCTGGGAAATACACAGAATAATGATATGAATAACCAGATACACTTATTGGCAAGATTTAAATCCACTGAACTGATATACCTCACCATATTCTTATACTTAAGAAAGTATTAGTTGGTCTGGGTATGACAGCTCAGGTTTAAAGTAATACTAGAAAAATGAATAAACTCTCCAGATTTCTTTTCCTGTTGGAAGAAAGACATACAATATCTCTGGCATGGCAAGAAAAAGATGACAATTAGCAGAATTGGGGTAATGAGACTATTTCTGTGAGTAAAAGCCAATTTGGTGAGTAAAAGTCACCAACACCAAAGCTCTTCTACTTGGAATCCAAAAGAAGAAAAAAAGAGTTGACTGTAAAAATTCCAACAGATAACTGTCTTTTAAGAAACTATACAAAATAAATCTTACATAGAACTATAATGAGAATTCCTTAAAAAAAAAAAAAGTTCATTGGTATTTTTTTCTAAAAGAATACGTAATGTCTGAACACAAGCAAGTTAAAGACTTTTATGTTAACGGAAGTGCTTCTATTTTAATAATGATTACAATAAATGTATTTCCAAAACTTTCTCAGAAAATCTAGTTTCCCGATCTATAAGATTTGTTATGATTAAAGTTTCTAGTATATATTATACAAATATATTTTTATTATTATATATTTTATTTACTATTATACATTATTATTATCTCATAAAATAGAAAAATGCAAAAGTACTTAAATCCTCTTGCATAGGATAAATACAACTTGGTATCTACAAAACAGCTAGGATGACTCAAAATTAATGAGAGCAATTACTATTTACTGAATACCTACTATAAGCAAAGAACTGAACAATGTACAAATTTCAGATAGCCCTTTTAATAAACACAGGAACCAAGGAGTCACTTCTAAGCACATACTAATGCTGCCGTTCTGGGAACTAAATAACTAATTAATACAGCTCCTTTTTGCATTTAATTATATTATTTCTCTTGTGGAGACGAAGACATACTATTTCTAGCATGGAAAGGAAAGCATGACATCTAGTGGACCTGGGGTGATTACTCCATTTTTCCAAATAAAGCTTCAGCTCAGCACTAACCACAAACTCTTCTGGGTCCAGGGAAAAGGATGACTCCTAAAACTGTCACAAAAAGTACCAGTGTTGGGAAACCATAGGAGGTGGATCTTAATTATGAGATGAACTTTATTACTGCCTGGTAATTATTTATTATTCTCATATTACTTTTGCTCCTGCAAGCAGGAAAGCCAAGGTCCTGTCTTCTTATTAGGGTTTATGATGCAGTAATTGTTCCAAAAACACTTTATGATTTCGTGTAATGTTTTCCACTTGACAGTAAATGATTTTGTACGCTTGTAAAACAAGTGAAACCTAGTCTCAGTCATATTTAGGAATACTTAGTGTGTCTCAAACTTTTTAGAACAAAGTAACTTATGAATGAAAAGAAGAAAGAAGGCAGGCAGGCACAAATTTCAGGTATTGCAGATAATCAAAACAAGCTTCTACCTGATGCAAGTATTTAGAAATGTGTTTAAAATCTCCAGTACCAGGGTGCCTGGGTGGCTTAGTCGGTTAAGTATCCAACTCTCGATTTGGGCTCAAGTCCTGATCTTGCAGTTCATGAGATCAAGCCCTGCATCAGGCTCTGCACTGACAGCACAGAACCTGTTTGGGATTCTCTCTCTCCCTCTCTCTGCCCCTGTCCCACTTGCACACACGTGACCCTCGCCTCAAAATAAACATTTAAAGATATTAATAAAAAAATAAAATAAAATCTCCAGTACCAAACTGGAATCATTTGAATGGGTCCACTTTCTCCAAATTGCTTTGTCCTTAAACAAAACTGCAGAGTAATCAAGTTTTATGATCATATAGGATCTATTATATTACTACTGATAAACACTTTTAAACTTTCATGCTTCCGGTTCTTTTAAATAAGGTACAAAAAAAGGTTGTAAATTCATCTAAAAGGACATTCAGTGCAGCTATATGAGTACATCAGTCCCTAACTCTGCACAGACAGCAGTTCAAATAAATCACAGCTATTTTAATCATGACCTTATATTCTGAATACAGTCTTATCCTGTCCATCCACTATATAAATTCAAACTTCCAGAGGTTCAAAATGAAGCACTAATGCATTCTTGTGGGGCCTGAGTGGCTCAGTCAGTTGAGCGTCTGACTCTTGATTTCAGCTCAGGCCATGATCTCACGGTTCGTGGGACTGAGCCCCACACTGGGCTCTGTACTGATGGCGTGGAGCCTGCTTGGGATTCTCTCCCTCTCCCTCGCCCTCTCTCTCTGACCCTCTCCCCCCACTCTCTCTCTTTAAAAATAAATAAACGTTAAAAAAAATAGTTTGAAGCACTAATGCATTCTTTCAAAGTACCATTGTTTCCACGGTGGAGAGAGAACTTGGATCTTGATCTTGACTGGACAACCTCGATGCAGCCCTCCAAAACTTGAATGAATCATCTAAACCTGTGACAACAAGAAAACTGTCAACATGAATACATCTCTCCTCCTTACTGGAGCAATTAACAGAAAGAATACTTGTTGCAGGAAGCCAATCAAGAACCAAGAAAAAAAGTTTGCCTAATTTTTATTATTCTTAATTAATTTATATAAAAAACTTGTTTCACAAAAATTTTAATGACCATTAGTAGACTTTGCTTAGCTTAATCTAATACAATTTAGCAAGAGCACCAGCTCCCAAACTTTAATGTGCCTAAGGATCATAAAGAGCTACTATTAAAGCAATTTTCTATTGCCAGAGATTCCATTCCCGCAATTTGGGGTGGGAGCCCTAATTCTGCATTTGTAACAAGCTCAAAAAGACCTCAATGACAATGGTTCCAGGACTAAGCTTTGAGGAACAGTGATCCAGGGAAATCCAAACAATGAAATGTGTCACTTTGCTAATAGGGATATGTATTTAAAATGTTCAAAAACTTCATTAAATATCATTTTCCTCTTAATTCCTGAACTGAGCAGAAAAGCCAACTAGAAATTCAGACTTAAGTATTTGGGGGTAAAGGAACTATTTCTGAAATTCACTCTTAAATATTCAGAAAATATATATGTATGCATGTATATAAGTATATAAATAAATGAATTTTATTTATGTACATATACACATATACATACACTTGGCGTAGGGGAACAAATATAGTAAAATGTTAACATTTGGGAATGCTTGTACTATTCTTGCACCTTGTCTGTAAATGTGGAATTATGTCAAGATTTTTAACAATTACTATTAAAAATTCATTTTAAAATAAATACAACTTATTTTTAAAAATCATTAAATTATTTACTATTATGAGACAAAATTATTTATATGTGCTAAGATCTTAGGAAATCCAAAAGAATCTAAAAATAGAAATAAAAAGGTTTCAATAAGATATTTTGATAAATGAGTACCAAACCAAAAACAAATAGCTTTTTGATGTATTAGCAAAACATGTAAGAAAATTTAGTATGAAAAGGTCTCATACTTGATTGCCTAGGAAGAACCACCTTCCAAAAAGTTTAAAACATCTAACAGAGAAAAAAAAACCATAAAACTTAACTGAAGGGCATGAAGTAACTTATAAAACATTAATAATAAGATACCAAAAATGGTTTCCATGAAGAATTTATAACATAGGAAAGTGCTTAGGCAATGTCTAGTGAAAGGAGAAAACACAGAAATGTACATAAGATATGAACACAATCATGTAAAATAAACAAAAGCTAGAGAGAGAGAAGACTGGAAGAAAATACACCCTAACATTAACAAATGTAATCTCTGCACAGTGGGACCGGAGGTCAACGTGTACTTTTCATTATTTTTTAAATATTTTCAGTATTATTTTTCAAATATCAAACACATAGATTTTCAACAGTTTTTAAAAAGTTGGCTTTTGTAAAAATAAAAATATAATGTACTTACCATTTAAATCACTGCCTTCTGAAGTTCCATCAAGAGCAGAAAATTTCAAATCAAAAGTATACCGTCCCAGGTAACAATGTTTTACCATCTGATTCAAATGTTCATAAAAATGACAGTGATATAAAAGAGCCTGAAGGGCAGGTTTTCCTACGAGTGATATGCCAGAATCCTCATCGTGGACACAGGGGCCCTGTAGGAAAGGGAGAGAAAAGGAGACACTGATTTATAACATAATTTCTTCAGAAAGACCTGCTACACGCCCCACATTCTCCTCAACGAATCATATGGGTCCTTACACTTGCCTCTGTCCTTCTGCACTCAAAACAGCATGACCTAGGGCTAATTATTACATAGTACTCAAGTTTTTGCCGCCCAAAAATCCTTTGAAGGCAGAAAGCTGATCTATTCCACCTCCTGAGAGATAAACATTTAGTTTAAAACATTTCTCTGAAATGGTAGTTTTAATCAAGTAATTACATACTTGAGCCACAAATACAATAAAAACAGTATTTTTCAACCTACACGGTATAAAATAATTGTGCGAATATCTGAAATAATGTGTCCAATAATTATGTTCCAAATTATTTTTTGCACCTATCAATGTGCCAGATAAAAATGAAAAAGACTCATCACTACCCATGATAAAACTTGCTTGCCATGTTACTTCTCATTGAATTTACCACACCAAGGGAAACACACAGGTACACACACACACACGCTTTCCATCAGGAGTAGGCTGAGAAGAATGGGCCATTATACAATTTTGATCTCTCTGCACTTTTTTCCAAATAATTTTTTGCTCTACCACTCACTACTTTTCCTGGAATATCCAATGGCAAAAATCAAGCAGTCAGAATTCACTTCAAGTGTGCAAATAATCCTATCACTAGCTCATAAATATTTCCATTTTTGGAAAATGATAATAAAGTTATGATTTTAAAAACAGACCATAAGAGAAAGAAAAATAAAAGACAGAAAACAGAAATCTAAGTGCCACCAGGAAAGGTATGGTCAAAACATATTCAGTTTATCATTAATTGTGAAATTTGTGTTTGGGTCCCTTTTCTCATGCCTCCTCATCACCAAGGAAAAATGGATGTTAAAACTATCCGGGAAGATCAAATAATTCACAAGTTAAAGGTATAATTACACCAATAAGATCATTTCCATTAACCTTTCTTTTTCAGGATATTATCATTATAATGAAACCTCTTCATTATTAATACCTTTTATAGTCATGAATTTGTTACTGTTGTATTCTAATAAACCTACCTAATACCGTGAGCTTATTCTTTATCAATAGAGCAATTTACATGTTTAATAAGAAATAAGACTACTTAGGAGAGCCCGGGTGGCTCAGTCCATTACATGTTCAACTCTTGGCTCAGGTCATGATCTCATCGTTGTGAGATCTAGCCCTGCATTAGGCTCCACGCTGAGAGTGGAACCTGCTTAAAATTCTCCTCCTCCCTCTCCCTCTGCCCCCACTCTGCTCAGGCTCTCTCAAAAAAACAAAACAAAAAGAAAAGAAAGAAGATTATTTAATGAGCAACTAGCACATGGTGGTCCCTGTGTAACTTGAAATTTTGAGGTCTAGAAGAAGCAGGTAAAACAGAAAAGCGCAAGAACAGGGTCATGTGGCTGTTTATTAGCCATGGTATACATTTCAGGCAATATGGCCTTTTCATGCATTATCTTATTTAATTAGCTAGGATGAAATAATTCATCCCAAACCACAAAGCCAATCCTAACATCCACAGCTTCAAACTTTCTCTTTTAAGCAACTTATACCATTTTTAAAGTTTATTTGAGACAGAGAGAGACAGAGAGACATTGCCCATGCGCACACAAGTGGGGGAGGAGCAGAGAGAGGGAGAGACAGAGGATCTCAAGCAGGTTCCGTGCTACCATGGCAGAGCCCAACACAGGGCTTGACCTCACACATTATGAGATCATGACATGAGCTGAAATCAAGAGTCGGACACCTAACCGACTGAGCCACCCAGGTGCCCACAACTTATAACATTCTTAAATGTACAACACATGTCAAATACAGAAGAGATTCGCAATAGTTGATTAACATCACAAATTAAAGCCCTCATTATAATAATTCAGAGAAGGAATTAACAACCAAGATGAGAACTATAATTCAGCTAAGTTTACTAGCTTTGCTATAACTACTTAACAAACCTTAATAAATCAATAAAATGAAATTATTAAACAAAGTAGGACAAATACTATTTTTCTAAATATATTTCATAATGATGCCCAGAACAATTTTTAAATTTTATCACACAGATTATATAAAATTTCCACTTTTGGAAAAATCATACCTATATAATTGCTTCCTGGATAAGTTATACCACAGTCCAAAATTCATAAAGGTTTAACAAAAATAGGTGAAGGAATATAAACTATATAAATCTCAAAAACAAGCCCTTCAAGAGCTCCTACTAAGTCTGCTGATTCTTTATTCTGTGGAGGCTGATGGTTATACCATCTGCTAGAAGGAAGGGTGTTACAAACCTGCTGTCTTCCTAAAATCCACCTTTTCTTCAGTTACAAGTATTTTCAAAGTGAGAAATCATACGTAAGTGATATAGAACGGTAGTAGTTATTGTATAACTATGTATAACTATCATAGTGATAAAGAATCGTGAGCATGACATCTATCCTTCAGTCAGTGCACAGATTGTCTCCAACTCACAATGGTTCAACCTACGATTGTTCGACTTCACAAGGGTGCCAAAGCGAGGAGTGCTCAATATAAACCATACTTCAAACTTTGAAGTCTGAGCTCTTCCTGGCCTAGCGATATGCACCGCGATACTCTCATGACTGGGCAGCAACAGGAAGCTGCCGCTCCTGGTCAGCCAGCAGTCACAAGGGTTAAGTGACTGATACGACCATCCTGTACCCACACGACCGTTCTATTTTTCACTCTCAGGACACTATTCAATAAATTACATGAGATATTCAACACCTGATATCAAACAGGCTTTGAGTTAGATGATTTTTTGCCCAACTGCAGGCTAATGTAAGTGTTCTGAGCACATTTAAGGTAGACTAGGCTAAGCTGTGATGTTTATTAAATGCATTTTCAGCTTCCAATGTTTTTAATTGAACAATGTTTATCAGGACATAACCCCATTGCAAGCCAAGGAAGATCTTTATTTTTAAAATGTGTTTTTTCTTGGGGCCTCTGGGTGGCTCAGTCAGTTGAGCGACCTACTTCAGCTCAGGTCATGATCTCACAGTTCGTGAGTTCGAGCCCCGCGTCGGGCTCTGTGCTGACAGCTCAGAGCCTGGAGCCTGCTTCGGATTCTGTGTCTCCCTCTCTCTCTGCCCCACCCCCACTCATGCTCTGTCTCTCTCTGTCTTAAAAATAAATAAAACATTAAAAAAAAAATTTTAATGTGCTTTTTCTCTAGGCCTTACAAATATATTAAAAAAATATTTAGAAAGTAATGATAACAAGTCATAATAAGAGACATAATTTAAAATTCCATCTACTTAACAAGGTTTTAGAACCTGATTTTTTTCTTTGCCTATAAATCAGTGAAAAATTTTCAACCTACCAAGATTGTAGAAGTTAAATTAATTCTGATTTGAATGAAAAAATTAATATCCTAGAAAATGAAGACTAAGAGATAAAAATATAAGAGATATAAAGAGACCTAATATGGGACTCATAAGAGGTAAAAGAGCCACATGGGGATCCAACTTCTCATCAGCAGAGGGGAAGTTAGAAGACAGTGAAGGAAAATTCTGATGAGGAATGATTTCAACCTAATATATGGTAACTACCCAAACTATCAAGCGCAATTTAAGTGCATTTTCAAATATGCAAGAACTCATTAAGTTTATTGCTCATGCACTTGTTTTTAGGTAGGAGTATAATTATTTTGAAGATGATTTCTAGGAAAAATGATCCTAACTGAAGAGAAAGGATGATCAAGAGTTTAGAAAAACATGAAATATGATTTAGATTCACAATTCCAAAAAAAAAAAAAATTAAAGATAAAAACTCCAAGGGGGGGAAAAATCACCCAATCACTTTTTTAAATTATACACACACTCAAACCTATATATATACATATATATGAATATCAGAAAATGTTTCCTCTGAGCATCAGAGGAGTCATGGCAGCCCAGTAAATGGCTCTGTAGTAAATTACTAGTTTATAATTGTTAGAATCAACTCCTAGATAAATGAAGGCTGCAGAAGAGAATGTAAACATAATCAAGATTCGCAGAGTCAAAGCAGAACTAAAGCTGACAAAGATCGGCTTACGGAACATCTTACCCACAACTTCCTCACCTTCTAAATGGAGGGAGAGAGACATGATCCATAGGTCACAAGACCAGAAACGGCAGTGGAGAAACTAAGAACAGTAATAAACTAAATTGGCGGGACACTGTTTAAATGAGCTAAATCCTGTGTATCAACACAGTAAAGGAACAAACATTATTGCAAACTACTATTTAGAGATATGAAGGTATTAAAATCAGTAGGAGGTAAAGCTGTCTCTGTGAATGAAAAGAGGCAGTAAAGTTCATTACAAGCTCTATTAGGTGCTTTAATTGTATGTATTTATTACTTTAAATTTTTTTTTCTAAAACTTCAAACGATTCATTCAAAATATTTTTAAGTCCTCAAAGAAGACCAAATGATCTCGAATACATACATATTACACCATTATTTTTTAAATTTGATTTATTTTAACTACTCATTAAGCCTGAAAACCCTTTCTCCACATGCCAAAGCTTCCTAGTGGCAATGGCATGTTAGCAACAGAGCTGTACTCAGGGTACTAAAGCCAAGCCCAGCATATGCACAAAAGATGGTCTGACTCAGGCTTTCCGCAGATGACTAATGGTACAAGGGCCAGAACAATGAAGCTTTTCCTGCACACACAAGGCTCTGCTCCACAGATCCATCAGTAATTGATGGGGCTGGCTTCTGGCATAGTGGGGAAATCAGCATGGTCTAACTGCTCTGTCTCAGGAGGTCTATATCCTTACCAGACTTGCCCTCAGGTGAGTGCTGGGGCTGCCAGATCACCTGCAAAACTGCCAGGAACAGCTGAGAAGGACAGTATGCAAAAAAAGAAAACTCTTCAAATCACCAGGTGCCATTATAAATAAGTTTGCAAAGAGAAAAGCAAATTAATTATGTCATAGAACATTCCAATTAGTTTGAAAACATTGTTCTCAAGGATGCAATAAGCTAGAATATTAATTTAAAAACAAGTATTTTAGTCCTAGTGTCACACTACTAGTATACCCATTTAGCTATGATTCAAAAGGAACTAGAAGCAAACTGAAAATTACATTTAAGAAGAGCAGAGAACAGGGACACCTGGCTGGCTCAGTCTGTGGAGCATGCAACTCTTATTAATATGGGAGTTGTGGGTTCAAGCCCCAAACTGCGTATAGAGATTACTTAAAATAAAATCTTTAAGGAAAAAAAAAAAAGAATAGAGAATATTTTCAAGATGACAAATCATTTTGATATGTAACAATTAAAGAAAACTGCTATAATGCAATTCAGAAATTGGAAAAAATGACCATAATTACACACAAAATCCTTAACTACAGATAAAATATGAATATAAATAAAATGATACTGCTTCTCTGACATCAAGTATTTGTTGTTTTGCAAAATCAATACTTTATGATGATTCCTGATGAACACATTAAGAGATGAAAAATATGCACTGATAATTAACACATCAAATATGAAAATGATAAAAACTGTAACTATTAATGAGTCGACTATCTCTCCAGAACACACACACAAACACATGCGCAGACCATTTCCTGCTATGTTCCCTGTAAGCACATGGAAGTAACGACTCCTTCCTCCTGCCCAGGAACAGAGAACAGACGTGGAACCCTGATCTCATTTCTAAATACCATTCTCCATTAAAAGAAGTCAGGGCTCTCTGATCAAATGTCTGATTCCAGGCTGGGGCCGGGAAATTCTGGAACATCTTGCTATACCAGAAAGGAAGGAAGTGCTCAAAGACTAATGAAAACACCTTAAAAGGACAAAAGATTCTTCATGAAGGGTCTCCTCCTAGTCAAATCTGACAATTTGACTATCTAAATAAATAACCACAGAAACAGATTATAACTCATAAAACAATCTAAGAATCTTTGAGTCCATACTGGTGTAAATAAATAAATAAATGGGGCAGAAAAGAAAGCTCTTTCTTACATTAAAATATAATAAATGACAGAATCAGACAAAAAGAAAGAATGACATAATTAGAAAGTCATCATTTGGCAACCATTCTATAATAATTGCTTTAGACAAGAATCACAAATCAAGTTAAAACTAGTAGAAGAAAAGTTGATGAGAAATAGGTATTGACACAATCTCAGCATATCTCCCTTCAAAAAAAATTAAAAAAAAAAAAAACAATGTAACTCCACATGAAGGAAACAAGTAGACTCTACCTTGACCAAACAAGCAAAGTCCGTATCACCAGTAATGGGGCAAAGAGTTTATCTTGTCTCCTGAGACAACGCACTAACAAGAACACGTCACTTCTGTGGCTTTTCTGTCAAAAAATGTATAACCTGAATCTAATCCTGAGGACAGATAAACCGAATTAAAGAATATTATAAAAATTAAATAGCCTAAACTCTTCAAAAATGCTAAGGTCATAAATGTTAAAGATTTAGGAACGATTTTAGCTAAAAGAAACTAAGTAGACATGACAACTATATGCAACACGTATTCCCAAACCAGGTCCTAGATCCTGACTGGGGTGTTGTAAAGGACAACAGTGGGACAACTGGAAAAATTTGAATAATTACCTAATTTTGATAATTATTATGATTTTATAAGAGAATGTCTTCATGTTTAGGAAATTCACACTTAAGTGTTTAGGAGAAAAAGAAGCATTATGCCTGCACCTCTTAACAGTTCAGAAAAAAAATACCAGCAGGTAGAATTAAGGCAAATCTGGTATAATTAGAACATACGGGGAATCTGGGTACAAGGCACCGTTTCTGCAACTTTTATATAAGGTTATTTTTGTTTCCAAATAAAGTTAAAAAACTAAAACATATGTGGACAGCTCAAAGTCCTGTCACTAATATGGAAAGGAACCAAATCACAAACAAGTGTACTTGCACCACAAACCGACAACTCACTGTATGTAAGTGTATGAAATTACCTTTACATTCAAATGTGTCATACCATTTTCAAGTGGAAAGAACAACTTTAATATTACAAAATTTATGCATATGCTACCATGATCCTACATAAAATATTCTAGCAATGTTCCCCGGATATGTGTTTGTCTTCTCCCACATGCCATAAGCCCCAGAGAATTAAATCTGATCACCTGTGAATCTCCAAAATTTAGGTACTCAACAAATGTTTACAGAAATGAACGCAAACAAACTTCATAGATAATCCCTATCTAACCAATAAATTTGTTATAAGCAACTCCAAAGTTCCATTCAGGTTGTTAGTGTTGCAGGGATATGGATTTGTGACAATGGTCCTCAAACTAAACCCAGAAACACAATTTTCCACAAGCAAGAGTACGAACACCAAGTCAGACTGCAGAGTTTACAAGACATCGGAGAACAGGGAGCATGACAGTTTAGGGCCTCGTGCACAGTGATTTGTGTTTCCTCTGCCCGAGAAGGCTGTAGCCTTGAAGAAGGAAAGACAAATACTTATAAGCATCACTCTCAAAAACAGTGCCTTGAATAGAAAAGATCTGTGATACAGCAGGACTGACAGACCAGAACCTGGGTTCTCACTGCAGCAGCAACCCGGGTTTCAGGCCCTAACGGAGGTGCTGAGGGAAGCAGCAGAAAGACTCAGGCTCTTTATCTCCCCTACTCCCAGTGACCGCCCACATCCACTACATTTCTACACCCATGCAAAAAAGTAAGTGGGGAGTCAGGCTACAAAACTTAAGACCTGATTTTTAACTTTACTTGGCAATATCATCATGCACTAGCAAAGGCTGACAAAGAGCTATCGTGTCTATGGCAGGGGCTGAGAGAAACATTTTAAAAATACATTAAAAATAAGGTCACATACATTCTACATAGAAATAAGGCAAGAAATTAGGCATGGCAGTAAAGGAAATATATGAAAAAGAACCTAAATTATTGACATAGGTATTAAATGCTAGTGCCTTTCTGATTAAAAGAAGATTAAAATGTATTATACAGAGGTGCCTGGGTGGCTCAGTATGTTAAGCATCCGACTTCAGCTCTGGTCATGATCTCATGGCTCACTAAGTTCGAGCCCCACGTCGGGCTCTGTGCTGATGGCTCAAGAGCCTGGAGCCTGCTTCAGATTCTGTGTCTCCCTCTCTCTCTGCCCCTCCCCCGGTCAGACACTGTCTCTCTCTCTCTCTCTCTCTCTCTCTCTCTCTCTCAAAAACAAATAAACGTTAAAAAAAAATTTATAAAAAAATAATAAATAAAATAAATTGGATTATACAGGTTACTAAATGTATTTTTAATATTTTTTAAAATTAAAATGTTTTAAGTGACTTATGCTTCCCCTTGTTCCAGAAAAGATTTAAAGCCTATTACAGGGAAAGATAGATTATAACATGATAGTGAAAGTATAGCAGGGTTGAAAGAAAGAAAAACAAAGGTATGAAAATAACAGAACTGGAGGCGCCTGGGTGGCTCAGTTGGTTAAGCATCCAACTTCAGCTCAGGTCACGATCTCGCGGTTTGTGAGTTCGAGCCCTGCATCAGGCTCTGTGTTGACAGCTTGCTCAGAGCCTGGAACCTGCTCCGGATTCTGTCTCCCTTTCTCTCTGCTCCTGCCCCGCTCACACTCTGTCTCATAAATAAATAAACATTAAAAACTTTTTTTAAATTTAAAAAACTTAAAATTAAAATTAAAAAAAAAAGAAAATAACATAACCAAGAATAAAGTAAAAAAAATGTATGTACCAGATAAGCCACATTTGATAGGAAGGCTCTAAGCTTTCTAGTACAAAACAATAAAAGAAAAACCAACCAGTTACATAATTTATATATGCAAATCATCACTACTCTGAAGTACAACAATCCCAGACAGTGACATGAAATGGGAATTTATTCTGGGGGTGCAGGGAAAGAATTTGGAAATGGGTAGAAATCACAAAAAGAACACTGTAGAATGCCCAGTGGAACAACAGTACAGAGGACATTAGCTCAGACCTGAGGCATCAAAACAAAGTGCAAAGCAGTAAAAGTAATTCTCTTTGTAAAACATAATTAATCAAATATCTATCTCAACCAAAATACAGTATTTACAAAGCTTCTAGATACTGGTGCTACTTCCTGCTCTATCCCCAAAATACTGTGAAATGCATATTAAGATAAGCAAATGAAACAGTTTTTGGAATAAGATCATTATTCATCATTCTACCAAAGACAGTTTTAATTTCAGAATACTAGATATGTAGCACTTTCTTTCCGGATGTAATAAACTGGCAAAGGTCAAACCTCTTGGAGATTATAAAATTCCATTGAAGTACCTGAAAACTATTTTTCTCCCTTCTTGGAACAGCTGTTTTCACGGTGGAATTTAAAGTACCGCTAGGGGCGCCTGGGTGGCTCTGTTGGTTACACATCCAACCTCAGCTCAGGTCACGTTCTCTCTGTTCGAGTTCGAGACCCGCATCGGGCTCTGTGCTGACTGCTCAGAGCCTGGAGCCTGGTTCAGATTCTATGTCCCCCCCTCTCTCTGTCCCTCCCCCACTCACACTCTGTCTCTCTCTCAAAAATAAATAAACATTAGGGGCGCCTGGGTGGCTCAGTCGGTTAAGCGTCCGACTTCGGCTCAGGTCACGATCTCGCGGTATGTGAGTTCGAGCCCCGCGTCGAGCTCTGTGCTGACTGCTCAGAGCCTGGAGCCTGTTTCAGATTCTGTGTCTCCCTCTCTCTCTGACCCTCCCCCGTTCATGCTCTGTCTCTCTCTGTCTCAAAAATAAATAAATATTAAAAAAAAAATTTTTTTTTTAAATAAATAAACGTTAAAAAAAATTTTTTTAATAAATAAAGTACCACTAAACTTTTACAATGTTGGGGGACAAATATGAGGCTACCAACCAATCATAATGCTAAATGAGGACACTTAGAAACCAAAAATAATAACCAAGAACAGGAAGAAAATCTAAGTTTATTACAAACACAAAAAAATTAGACTTATTTTCCTAATTTTGCTAAAGACTAGCAAAAGTTTCATTATCAAATACTATTTTGGATTGGAGCAGCTCTCAGAATTTCAGATTCTGGCAGAAGAGCCCAAAAGCTCATTCTAAGCACTATTTTCAACTTTGTAGGAGAAAATTAATTCTGTGATAAAAACATGCAGAATAACAAAACCATGCAGTAAGCATGGTCACTAGCAAGACAAAGGAACTGTGCCCTATTTAACTTGTACGAGAAAAATGTGAACATCTACACATGCTTCCGTAGTATAATAAAATGTCCCATGAGCTCCAATAGGACCCAGAAGTAGTATTACTCTAGCTTTTATATTATAGCTCTTTCAATAATAAAAAATTCGATGGCATTACATTACCAAGCTTATAATACACAAGTGTCGCTCGTTTAACAACGGGACTAGTGGTGATTTGCATTTGAGCCAAGAACAACACCTCTTAAAATCTAGTTATTGGATAACAAGCACCAAAACTACTACACCAGTAACATAAATATTAATCCTGTGTATTCTTTCCAGTTTTGTCTCCTATGGTTTTATTACGAGGCAGATGGTGAATAAGCAACCAGGATGAGAAGGCAGTGTTAAACAAATTACAAGAACAAGTGGGAAAGTGGCGTGGGATCTTCCATAACTGGCAGAGTTAAGCTGGGTGTGTCAAGTGTGGAAAAGTGAACCTTCCAAGAGTTTAATGAGATGTGGGCCTTAACAACTACCTGGATCCACGCTTCACATCACTGCCTGAAAAGCTGTCTTCACACAGGCTCAAGTGGATTCAGCAATTCCTCCAAAGATATGTTCTAACAAAAATTTCAAAAGAAACCTCAGAATTGTCTAGGATCCTGGAGAGTGAGGTACAATAGTGTGATTAACAAACACACAGAGAAACAGCACATCTTACCTCCCCAGTGACACCGTTTTTCTATCCTCCAAATCATCTAAAAAGCAGCAGGCTGCAAAAAAGCTAGGTACTACTAGACTCAACATTCAGAACATGAAACAAAAAATTAATCCAGTAAGAACCAAAGAAAGACAAATTATGACCTTAACTGCACTAACCCAGAAAAGGTTAAAAAAAAAAAAATGTTAACATTAACACATACTTAAGTATAAATAATTTTGTGTATAACTATTAAATTACAGAGGTGTATACTGGGTGGGTATGAGACCAGCTAGACTCAAAGCAAAGGTGTGATTCAGGGCAAGTTATTTAAACTCTCTGTGTGAAAGCTTCTTAATCTACAAAATGAGGATACTAGTGGCCCACAACTCAATTACACAAGTTAAATATTAAGTTAAATAATGTTAAGCTCCTAGAAGAATGCATAATAAACTCTATATTAGCTATTAATGTTTCTGTACGTAGTAAACATGTTATCTATTATTTCTGCTCAAAATTATTTTTAACGTTATGGAAAAGGATTTGTAAATCTGATCAAGCACAAAAAAAAAATTCTACATTTTTTTTTTAAGTTCATTTATTTATTTTGAGAAAGAAAGAGAAACAGCATGAGCAGGGGAGGAGCAGAGAGACAGGGAGAGAGAGGATCCAAAGCAGGCTCCACACTCTACATGGGGCTTGATCCCACAAACTGTAAGATCATGACCTGAGCCGAAATCAAGAGTCAGACACTCAACTGACTGGGCCACCCAGGCACCCCTTCCAAATTCTCTTTTAAGAGGTCCTGTTGCCATAAAGTTTCATCAGTGACAATATATATGTATATATATATGCTGAAATTTAATCATCAATTAATCTCAAATATCTACCAGCTTGATAACTGTTTAAAGTTACCCACCTGCCAAGTATAATCCTTTAAAATTATTGAAGGCATTGGAATTACAAGGAGATTCTGAAGAATAAATGCAGCCTAAAATAAAAAAAAGAAAATGTCAATACTGCCATCTTGCTGTCATCTCTGAAATAACCAATATATCGAATTTAATAATAAAAACCATATCACTGGGCAACTGCATATACTGAGACATCATTATGAGAATTTGCCAAGCCCGTTTCTTGTTATATGATGACCTAACAGTGGAGGAAATTATTTCATCAGGAAATATATTTTTTCCTATTTCAGAATTTTATTTTTCCAAAAAAATGATCTATAAAATATAAACTGTTCTGGTAGCAGTTAAGAAATACACTTTCACATTTCTATTATTTCCTTACACACACACACACACACAAACACACACACACATCCTTCC
The DNA here is from genome assembly GCF_023721935.1 of Panthera uncia. NCBI lineage: Eukaryota > Metazoa > Chordata > Mammalia > Carnivora > Felidae > Panthera > Panthera uncia. The sequence goes on along the minus strand of NW_026057586.1, from coordinate 7,877,225 downwards.
CTCCCCTCCCCCCACCCCCGACTATCCCTCTCATACAAGCTGTTCTCAATAAAAAAAGTCCCAACTAGAAACACAAACCACAAATGCCCAACTTTACCTTCTAGGTCCTTAAGATGGTCAAATTAAATAATGGTACTAATATGAACACTGATTATGTATACAGTGAAAGATTGTGGCATGAGGGGTGAATAACGGGGGTAACAGAGGGGATCCAAAGAGAGTGAAATTTGCGACCATCTTAACTTGAAGTCAATAGATATCTTTAAAGTTGGTGAATCAAGAGGAAGCTACAAGATTAAGCATTACTACTTAAAAACAACAAGAAAACTACAGCATTTGGATTTTGGAACTGGGAACTGGCAAATGGCGGGCCCTGGAGCTGCTGTTTTCTTCACAAGCCTCAGATCACTCTTGCATCACTGTTTTTAAAAACATCTGCATCGAGGGGCACGTGGGTGGCTCAGCTGGTTGAGCGCCCAACTCTTGATTTCAGCTCAGGTCATGATCTCACAGTTTATGAAACTGAGCCCCATATTGGGCTCTCCGGTAACAGCTCAGAACCTGCTTGGGATTCTCTTTCCCCCTCCCTCTGCCCCTCCCCTGCTCAAGCTCCCTTTTGTGCATGCTCTCTCTCTCTCTCTCTCTCTCAAAATAAATAAACATTAAAAAAGATTGCATCAATCATTTCAATAAAAGCGGCAATAAAATGAAGCCACAAATTATTTAGAAAGAATTAAAATAGGGTTTACTTTTCCTCTTATATATGATAACTACTACAGAGTTATCTGACAGCCATTCATTTTAAGTAAAGCTCTATCTATAGATATTAGAGATTCATATGCCCTGAGGTAATATGAAAGTAACTTTTTTCCCATGAACTACCTTTTAATGTATGATAATATAAAAGAATTCATATAAAAATATATCAAATTCTACTTTGGTCTTCTCAAAATAAAGGACTCCAGTATTTACTGTGAATTCGTATCTTTTTTATTCTCTACTAGTATTTTATTTGAGGTTTTATTTGCAGGTACGAAAGATAATGGCCAGCAATCAGTCCACAACATAGAGGATACCACTGATAGGTCATTCCCAAGAGAGTATGGTTTACAAAGACCATACGACCGCGAGTTTCTAAGGTTGAACGGGGACGAGGTGCTAGGCGGACAGGCATACCTCCCTGCGCACCACACTGCATTCCGACTGGTCCAGAAGAATGTTCACCACAGTCCCCCAGAGCCCACCAGAAATGTTCTGACAGCTATTTGCCAAGGCCACACAACCTGTTTCAAGGGTGGTCAGTGCCGATCCTAATCCCAGTGAAGTGAACCTCACCTGTTCAGATTAAAGAAAAGTCGTCAAACCAAAGAACCCAATTCCTTAACATGAACTCTTAATTTCTCTGGTACGTAAAATATCATGCTTTTATGACACTGTCTTGACGATCCTAAATTATAAGACAGTTATAGAAAACAGTGTCCTATAAATTTATGAATGAATAAAAATCCTATTCCATCAAACAAGCAATATAGAAAAGTTCAACAAAAGCAAATGTCACAGAAAGTCAAAACCAGGTACAAATAAGAATAAAAATTATAGCTCACAAGCCTCTTTCTAGGAGAGCACAGAGTGCTTACACATTTTTTATGAATATGATTCCTGTTTATTCCTCATTTTTAAAGAGGTTATCTATTATTTTCTTCTCCATCCCTGTTAGTGCTTCTTCCAAATAAATGGCTTTAACCTTTTTGAAACTTCTTTGCAAAAAGAAATAACTGAAGTGTCTTTCCCTAAAGCATTTAGTATTTTCCCCAAAATTACTGTAAAAGAAAAATGTTTCAAATAAGATTAATGTGCTGTAATATGTTTGCCACAGTACCACTGCTGTGTGAGCTATGCATTTTGGTTGACTTCTGAATTCTTATTCTAAAACAGTTTCACTGGAAGCTACAGGATAGCAAAAAACAATGTGGTCATCACATGGTCAAGCAAACAAGTCTAATGTATATAAAGAATAGAACCTGTATGTTCAGACCAAATAATGTTTCTAGAAACCAAGGTTTTTATCGTAACAGAATATAATCATTTCTTGTTTGAAGTTAATGGACGGTGCCCATAGTCAAGAGTACTTAGCAATTTGCTAGGAGGATAGATCTTATGGTCAGTGTTCTAATCACAAAAATAAGTAAGAGGACAAGAAGTAACTTTGTAGGTGAAGGATATGTTTACAGCCCAATTGTGCTAATGATTTCAGAAGTATACACTTATCTCCAAATTCATGAATTTGTACATATTAAATACGTACAGATTTTCCACGTCAATCATACCTAATAAAGTGGTTTTAAAAAAGAGGTAAGTGGACAAATGGCTACAACTGGAAAATTTGTTAATAACATAAAATTTTGCGCCATAATCGTACTATTCTATTAAATGACACACAAATATCACTTGGCAGCTATCCTTCTAAATTCTTTGAAAATGGCGGGGCTTCTCCAATAATTTTTCACTGTTCTCTCTAAAAGTGAAAGTTTCTATAATCCTTTTTTTTTCTATTTTTAATCTGTACTCTAATGAGTGTGATTGAAGAGGGTTTGCTATGAACTAACTGAACTGTATCCCCTCTAAATTCCTCTGTTGAGGCCCTAACCCCTAATATACCTAAACCTGATGACAGAGCTTTTAGGATGTAATTTAAAGTTAAATGAGGTCATAAAGGTGGGGTCCTACTCTGATAGGATTGGTGGCCTCATAAGAGGAGGAAGGTCACATGAGCACACAGTGAGAAGGCAGCTGTCTATAAGCCAGAAAGGAGAGCCCTCACCAGAACCCAACATTATTGACACCTAATCTCAGATTTCTAGCCTCCAGAACTATAAGAAAATAAATTTGTTTTCTGAGCCACCTCGTTTATGGTATTTTGTTACGGCAGCCCAAACTGACTAGGACAGAGTAAACAGCTGAAGGTACATTCACTAAAATAATCTCATTTTGGAAAACACAAATATATACATATACATATATATATACATATATACAAATATATACATATACGTATACGTATACGTATATGTATATATTTGTGTGTTTCACTTGTTTTTAATCTACACATAATGGACTCCATTTTCCTTTCACACTGACTTCTGGGTCTCGATCAACCCATAATGGAATCAACCAAGCCAATCCTTGCTGAGTAGGGGCCTGGTCTTCGCTGTGACTCCCCAGAGGCAAGAACCAGAGTGACATCCACTCCTAGAATGAACAAAAGGAACAGAGACACATTAGGTAAGGCTCTAGGAATACAACAGAAAATGTTTAAAGTAACTTTTACATTTAAAAATTTTTTTACTCAAAACAAAGTTAAAATGTACTTAAGACTTGGCTTTAATTTAGTATTTAACCAAAACAAGACAAACAAAAATCTCAGTTTCTACTTAAAAAGTTAAACAAAACAACTTGTCTTCAAAACAACTACCTCCCCCATGATTTAGACAAAATGTAGTTCTCTAGAGCCAGATTTCAATCAAAATGTATTTCAAATAAAATTCAGATTTGTGTAATACACAACTTCTAAGAAACATCTCAGTCAGAAGTCATTTCTGTCTCCTAAGAAGAAAAATCAAATGAGATATTTTCATATAGGCTTGAAACATGTGAGACACAGCACATTCCTTGTCTAGCAACTGTTGAGAAGACAGGCGGCTTCTGATGCTCTCACCGAGCTCTGGGCTTGGGCCATCATCTCGTGGGATAAGTGAAGCAAACAAAGAATTGTGCTCTTGGTGACCCCTTTTCCCATAAAGGACATCGCATTTCCTCCACGCTCCACGTAAAAAGAAGTAATGACCTGAAAAAGCACAAACAATATTATGGTGACTTTGCTCTGAGTGGTATATAAAAACAAATACATAACTCTCTACTAACTTGTCTGATTTGAATCTTAACCACATAAAGTATATACAACATTCTTAGTTTATACATTTAAAAATAGTTAAGATGGCATACTTTAGGTTTTGTGTTACTACAATTTAAATATTCTTACTTTAAAATTTTCTCCCTTTGGAACTTGTACAAAGATGTGTAGTATCCTCCTAGAAGACTTTTGTAATTTAGAATATGCTCATGCATTTTTCAAATGATACAGTATCCTTTAAGTAAAAGAGTTTACAACATCTTATTTAAAAAATAGACTTAGGGGGCACCTGGGTGGCTCAGTTAAGCACCTGACTCTTGATTTCAGCTCAATTCATTATCTCACAATTTGTAGGTTTGAGCCCCACAATAGGCCCTGCTCTGTCTGAAGCAGTCTGTCTCCCTCTGTTTCTCTCTGCCCCTCCCCCACTATGCACGCACACTTTTTCTGTCTCTGTCTCTCTTAAAAATAAATAAATAAATAAATAAATATTTAAGACAAATATTCAAAGTGACAAAAGACCACTTATAATTCACAAAATTTTAGTAAGAAAAGGAATGCTAACTATATTTAAGTGCCAACATACTATAAAGGAAAAATCTGTTTTGAGTCAAAACAATCGAAACTACCTATTATCTGACCAATACAACGTCAAGTATTTCAGTTCATTCACCCAAGGACTCTGGATGCTTTTATCCATCACAGAATCCTTTAAAGTAAGTCATCTTGTCTTAAAATAGAGACTACTTTTCAGTTCATGCAGCAGATTATTTCAAAAAGATGGCACAAATTGAGGTGCCTGGGTGGCTCGGTTGGTTAAGCATCTGACTTTGGCTCAGGTCATGATCTCACAGTCCGTGAGTTCGAGCCCCGCGTTGGGCTCTGTGCTGAAGCTCAGGGTCTGGAGCCTGCTTCGGATTCTGTGTCTCCCTCTCTCTCTGCCCCTCCCCCACTCGCACTCTGTCTCTGTCTTTCCAAAAATGAATAAACACTAAAAAAAATTTTTTTTTTAAAAAGATGGCACAAATAATAAATCATGATAGGCATAGCTTATTTAACAGAAGCAATTTATTCATAGATAATATGGGATTTGTATGTTACATCAGAATTTTCATAAACCAAATAATTAAATATGATGTCTGAAAAATAACCCAAGATTGTCCAGGAGCTGAAATTATAGGTGACGGGCTTTGCTCTACTACACACTCATGTGTGTATGTTTGAAAGTTTTCATAATTAAAAGTTTAAAACTTTAAGGGACTATCTTAAGAATAAGACACTTGAATGATTCAAGCCCTTCTTGTCTTCTGCTAAGTCACTGGAGACAGCTACAGTATGATGGTTTCATACCCAGTTCGTAAGTGACAAGCCAAGAATTCAGGGATTATTTCCTTTCAATCTGACCTTTTGGTCATATCTGTGGAATTATACTCCATCTGTCTGGTTTTAAGAATGTAATTATCACAGTTTATGCACTTATCATAATGTATCATGCTTAGTTTAAAAGCCTCATTTCTCAACCACGAAAAGTAAATATTCCCATTCTATTTTCACTATGCAAAACAAAATACCTATACTAGAAATACAGCTCCCTTCTGAAAAGGAGTCCACTTTAGTGAGAAACTATAAAGCAAATCATTTGGACCAACAATGACTTTGTTTCAATGTCTATTCACATAAGCCTTACTTGATTCTTTAGTAGGAAAATAAATCTAAATGTTTACTAATTATGTAACTATGCAAAAGGTCCCAAGTAAGATTTAATGGGACTCTGCCACAATGTCTAACAAGTGACAGATTTCTTCATATTATTTTCCTGTCACTTAATGTGAAGACAAAAAGATTTTCTTCCCAAGACGTGTAAAGCATGAAGTATACTCCTCTGTTTATACCAAATCAAGATTTGCTAACCAAGTTTTTCTTAACTGTGGAACATTCTAAAACAGGGATTGTACTTTTTTATCTACTCCTTAGCTAATACATTTGCCTCGATTTCTCACCTAGAACTAAGAAACCCTTTTGTTCTCCAATACCATAGAAAGCTCCTTTTAATTCCTGGTATTTGAAACACAACGTGTGATCTGAATCTTACACAGTTTCAAAAACAAAAGCACTCCCGATAGTTTCCAAATATAAACAATGTTAACACCTAACTTCTTCAGTCACTGCTGTAGTCAACCCTCACATATATCCCTGATTGGAAACAGGTAAGTCACTTCATAGAGGAGATGAGTTCCAAAAGGTTTATAAATGGAGTATATACAAATCACATTACACACAATGCTATAAATTAGGTACTTGTATATTGAATTATATTTTAAATGCATTAGAGGATCTGACTTTTCAAAAAATACTACAATAAGGTCTTTAAGCTAACATAACTGTTCTAAAAATTCATCCATTTCTGTATGAATGTATAAATTCTGTGTTATGACACCATGAAGGTTAGAATAACTCATCATACACTGACCATGTGTACTTTTTTAGTATTTATAATTATTCCAGAAAAAAAGTTTATTCGATTAAAACAGCTACACTCAAATTCATATTCAATTTTATAGTACATATAAGAGTATTTAGGATTTTGAAATCTTTTTAACAAAATAAGATATACTTTTGAGATAAATTCTAGTTAATACCATCTGAAGCATGGTTTACAGCTGAATATACAAACATCACCTAAAGCATGATTTAATGATGAAAGCACAAAAATTAAACACACATAATTTATATATTCATTTAAATCACATTTCAATATTACTCAAACTGTATTCTAATTTAAAACCACATGTAAGATACATATAAATTAAATTAGTTGTTATTTCAACAATATGTGCCAATCACTATGTTAGGATAATGGGAAGCTATGGGTTAGTGGAAATGATACAAAGGTGATTCCCACAAGCTTACAGTCTAACAACGGATCAACGCGTGAAACAAAATAGAGATACAATGTCTTAAGCACCATAATAATGGCATATATAAACTGTTACAGGTATACAACCTAGGAAGAGGCCGGTCACTCTTCCCTGAGTGTGTATGTCTGGAAGATAAGAAAAGACTTCCTAAAGGAAGGTAAATGCATAAGAGAGATCTTAAACTCTGTATACAGACTGCCATCTGAAAAGAGAAGAAATTACATGAAGAAATAGACTTTTAAAATAAGTTTTATTGGGGCCCTGGGTGGCCCGGTCGGTTAAGCGTCCGACTTCGGCTCAGGTCATGATCTCACGGTCCGTGAGTTCGAGCCCCGCGTCGGGCTCTGTGCTGACAGCTCAGAGCCTGGAGCCTGTTTCAGAGTCTGTGTCTCCCTCTCTCTCTGCCCCTCCCCTGTTCATGCTCTGTCTCTCTCTGTCTCAAAAATAAATAAACATTAAAAATAAATAAATAAATAAAATAAAATAAGTTTTATTTAGTGAAATGGGCCAAATAAAACTGAAACTTCAGAGATGTGGGGGGAAAAATAAAACTGATGTAAGATTCAAAATGCAAGATTACAAAACTCCTTATGCACTTGATAGAGAGCTTTGGGTTGTAAGGTTTCAGCTTTTAAAGGAGTATCTGGTGGCAGGCAGACTGTGTGACTGCAGGTGGGAGCACAGAGCATAAAGAGGAATGGCTGCCGATGTGCCATCCAGACTAGGGAAGACCCAGAAACTTCGGGGCCACGTGAGCCACGGCCACAGTTGCATCAGCAAGCACCGGAAGCACCCCGGAAACCAGGGGAATGCTGGTGGCATCTCCACAGGATCCACATCAACAAATATCATTCGGTTGGCACGAGGCATTACCACTTAAAGAGGAGCCAGAGCTTCTGCCCAACTGTCAACCTCGATAAACCTTGGACGTTGGTCAGTGAGGAGACACAGGCAAATGCTGCCCAAAACAAGACGGGAGCTGCTCCCATAACCGATGTGGTGCGATGGGGCTACTGCAAAGTCTGGGGGAAGGGCAAGCTCCCCAAACAGCCTGTCAGCGTGAAGGCCTGAAGCCACATGGAAGAAGGTTCATTAAATACTGGCAAGTGCGTTCCAAAAAAAAAAAAAAAAAAAAAAAAAAAAAAGGAATAGGAAGTTATGGATACAAGTTGGTCGAAGCATCCCATGTCTAGAATGCCCATGATATCAATCATTCATCTCTGAAAATCTAACACTGCCTCCTCGAAGAGCCTTTGCTGACATCCTAATACAGTTAAAGAGCCCAACCTCTGACTATCATTCAACCTTGACTATCACCGTACCTTTCAAGACCAGCAATGCTGACGGATTTGGTCAATAAGGAAACAATGAGTCATTTTTAGATTCAGATAGGTTATTACTTAACGTTAAAAACAAAAGCAATAGTAGCCAAAGCGCCAGCTCCCAGTCTCTTTCGCAGGGTGACACTGAAACAGAGGGGCCAGATGACAGCAATGCAGACAGCAGGGCACTCTGCGGAGGAGCCCAGGCCCCGCTGCGGCTGAGCTGCTTACAGCCTGCAGCTATCCTGCAAGGGAACTGAGGCAGAAAGCCTCACTCATCAGAACCCAGGAGGTAGTAAGAAACAGGCTCGTGACAGACATCCCAGGAAAAGTGAAGCAAGTCAGAAACAGTCTTGTAGCAGTTCCTCACAAGCCTCCCATGTTCTCATGTTCCAGAAGGATCAGAGGAAGTTCTGCAAGACTTAGATAAGCTGTGATTAGGCGTTGCCTCTGTGGACGGCGTGCATAAAATGCAAGGCTGGGAGGGAACCCTGGTGAAGCTCTTCTCTAACAGGACTATGTAGAACTACGTCATTGCTATATTTATGACATCATACTAAAACTATACTGACCCAAATGATGAAAATGGGGCATATCAGAACGTGTGAGATAATGTTAAGGCCGTGCCTAGAAGGTAATTAGAGCTAAAAATACTTGAGAATAGATTTTTAAAAAATCAGTGAAATAAGACTATCACAAAAAAGCCATAAATTAAAACAAAAGGAGAAAGAAATAAGCTTAAGGAGAAATTAATGAAGTAGGGGAAAACATTAAAGGGAGGATCAACAAAGTCCACCGTTCATTCTTTGAAAAGAATAATAATGAAACATACACACAGTAAGACCAATCAAGAGAACTAGAGGAAAGAATAGTTTAATACCTCGAATGAAATGGGACCTCCCTCTAGATCTGACAGACATTTAAGGAATATGATGATTTGATGAATAATCTTAGGGCTAGGAATTCAAAACTTTAGATAAAATACTAGAAAAAAATTCAATTCATTTACAATCTTTCCCAAAAGAAAACTCCAGGTCTGAATTGCTTCATCATCAAATTCTACTAGACATTTAAGCATTAAATATCACCAATTCCAATCAACTATTTCAAAAGGAAATAAGAGTTACATAAAAATAATTTATACATATAAAGATGGATTAATTTTGATATTAAAACCTAACAAAAGTTTCCTGAGAAAGAAGACAGATGCAGTCATTATAAAACCATTTTCTGCATAAGAAAATTGGTAGAATTCTAAAAACATTAACAAACTAAATCTGTTAATATATAAAAGGAATAGTACATCACAACCTAAGTTGAAATTCTTCCAGAAATGCAAGGATGTTTAAAATTTTTAAATGAATCAATCTAATCCATCACCTTAATGGAATACAGGGGAAAAAAAAAATCATGTTTACCTTAAAAGATACAGAAAAAGCATTATACATTTGTTATTAAAAAAAAAAAACACCTGGGGCGCCTGGGTGGCGCAGTCGGTTAAGCGTCCGACTTCAGCCAGGTCACGATCTCGCGGTCCGTGAGTTCGAGCCCCGCGTCAGGCTCTGGGCTGATGGCTCGGAGCCTGGAGCCTGTTTCCGATTCTGTGTCTCCCTCTCTCTCTGCCCCTCCCCAGTTCATGCTCTGTCTCTCTCTGTCCCAAAAATAAATAAAAAACGTTGAAAAAAAAAAAAAAATTAAAAAAAAAAAAAAAACCACCTTGGTAAAGCAAGACTAAAAGGAAACTTACTTTTCTTTACTTAATTGAAAAAAACTACCATAAACAGCATAGTGAGAGGTGAAAAATTAAAGGCCTTTCCTTTGAGTTTGGAAACAAGGATTGCTGGGTAGATGGCTCATATATAAAAACTGAGTACACTTCTACACGTTCAACAATAGATAGAAAATCAATATCAAAAATTCATTTTCACTGAGGGACAAGAATATTCATTGAAGCAGGATCCAAAATGGCTCTCCATTAAAACAAAAAAACCAAAATATCTTTCAACACTGTAGCATAGTGAACACTGGACAAGTAAACTAACTCTACCTACAGGAAGCAGGATGAACAAGTCTCAGAAGCATAATGATGACAGAAAGCAGTCATATGATTCCATTTTACAAAACTTAAAAAATCAGGAATTGTTGCAAATACGTACACATAATTAAGTGGTAAGATTACCAAGAAAAGTAAAGAATGATTACCATAAACTCAAAGTAACAACTACCTTTCAGGAGAGAAGAGCTCAAAAAGGGGGATGGCAAATGTTCCCTGGGTGCTGGCAATGCCTCGATCAGGCAGGTTCACTATGTGATGCCTGAGCTATGTATGTTCTGTGTAATCTCCACATATGTGCTGTATTTCACAGATAAAAAGGATAGACAACATAAGTGAATATATGACCTAATAAGGGGACTTAAATGTAAGCCTTAGTTTATTCTTCTTGAAAATGAGTGTACTCTAAAAGTGATCTTACATTTTTATTAATAAAAATCATTAAAACACTTAACACATTATAATGAGTCATAGGAATACTGCAGAATAACCTACATTAAATATACTGATACACAGAACGCACCTAACACTTTGCCCGGCATAGGGGCGCCTGGGTGGCTCAGTTGGTTGAGCATCTGACTTCGGCTCAGGTCATGATCTCACAGTTCGTGAGTTCGAGGCTCTGTGCTGAAAGCCTGGAGCCTGCTTCAGATTCTGTGTCCCCCTCTCTCTCTGCCCCACCCCTGCTTGTGCTCTGTCGCTCTCTGTCTTTCAAAAATGAATAAACATAAAAAAAATTTTTTTTTAAATAAAAAAAACACCATGCCTGGCACAAAGGGAACGATCAATAAATAGTAAATAGCTATTCTTTGGGGTTGTTACTATTTAGTTACAGTCACCGGTTATTTTTACTTACTTCAAGAAGACCTGACAAGTACTTGACACAAATTTCAAATGGCTTTGTGAGAGGAGAGTGTGAGCTCCATCCCGGAGATGCCGTGAGGTGAGCCATCCCTCGTAAGGTCCTCTCGAGGGAAGGCAGGCCATAGAAGTGAGGGGCATCAGTGACTCTCAGGCTCTGGAGCAGTCTCAGAGCCAGCTGTGTCTGGAAAACGTGAAGAAGTTCCAAGCATTTCCTGTGTATGTAAAGCAAGGAAGAAAAAAATCAACAAGAGAACAAGTGTGATGGGCTAATGGGTTAACTTACTGATGGTAGAGAGTTACTAACAACTTAGTATGTCAGAAAAATACGAACCAGGAGAAATGGCGGTCTCAAAACAAGGCTTTTCAAGGAAAACATAGTTAAAATATGAGGTGAAAGACCAGTAACAATTACACTGAAAAAGAGATAAGTGATATTGGTATTGGTACCCAAAAATAAAACCAAAAATTAGAATGGAAAATTAAATGCATACTTTAAATGAGTTAAATTGGCATATATTAAACCTATACTTTTAATCATCTGGAATCATTCAAAAATTGAATTTTTAATTAGCTGAAATTGTTTTCCCCAGAAAGCTAAAATAAAAGGTTTTAATGAGTTTGACACATAATTTACATGAAACAATCAAGAGAACATTTTTTTTTTAGGAAACAAAATCCCTGAAACTAATAGGTAGGCATGGATCCAAAGATGAAATTCCTGGGAGAAGTATCAGCGAGTAACAAAGCTTGAATAAAATCTGAAATTTCCTCAGTTATACAGATTTTTAGACTCCAAAACTGATGACTACTATGTTTTTACATATTACAGTATTACAGTAGCGTATGTGTGTAGTTGAATTACAATAAATACGAGTATAGTTGAATGATTTTTAAAGATCATGATTCTTATACACCTGACATCCAACTGCTTTTAAAGTTTTAGAAACACATATAACTTGCAACAAAGCCTAAAAGTTATTTGTATTAATTCGTATTTCCCACAGGTCAACAACAAAGTACAGCTGACCAACAACAAAGTACAGTTAGAGGCACTAACCCCATGTGCCGTCAAAAATCCTCATATACTTTGTGACTCTCCAAAAACTCAACTAACAGCAAACCGTTGACCGGAAGCCTTACTGATAACATAAAACAGTCAATTAACACACATTTTGTATGTTTTCTGTTATAATACTCTGTATTCTTACAAAAAGGCAAGCTAGCAGAAAGAAAACATTATTATTATTTTTTTTTTTTTTTTAAGTAAGCTCTATGCCCAATGTGGGGCCTGAACTCAAAACCCTGAGATCGAGAGCTTCATGCTCTACTGACTGAGCCAGCCAGTTGTCCCGGTAAAGGAAAATATTATCAAGAAAATCATAAAAGTACTATACTGTATTTATTCAAAAAAATCCAGGTATAAATAGACCCACATAGTTCAAACCTGTGCTGTGCAAGAATCAACTATAATCTAATCAACAGTATTAAAAAATGTTCTTCTGTTCTTTAAATTAACATACCAGTCATTCTCATTTTCTGCCCCTCTTACCTTAACGCTTGCAAAAGAGAACTACCAAAGGAAATAGTGCCTCTGCAAATATCTAACCAATCCCAGTTCAACCGCCACCAGTTCCCTCTCCTAGTCCCTGTGAACATTCCCCAAGCTCCACACCCAGTTTGTCTCATAACCACGCAAGTTCCTCTCAACATCCAAGAACAATCCACAGCGCTGTTTCTCAAAGTCTAGCCCAAGGACTACCTATGGTGCTTACCTAATATGTACATTCCTGAGCTGCTGATAATAGTTTAACAAGTCCCTCAGGAGATTCTATACACATTACAGGTCTAGCTGCACAGAATCTACCATCAACGGATTCACTGTTTTTGTCTTCAGCACTTTAATAAGGTATCAACGTACGTAGTAAAACTCACGAATCTTATAGATACACATGATTTATGTATGCATATACTCATGTAACCACCAAGCATAACAACATATAAAACATTCTCATCACCTCAGAAGGCTCCTAGGTGACCTCTCTAGTGAAATTTTTATTGACTTGTATTCTAAATTTACTAATCCTCTTTTATACCGTGTCTAGCCCACTATTAAGCCCATGCGATGAATTTTTTACTTGAAAAACTGTAGTCTCCATTTCTCTGCTATTGATATTCTCCATAGTTTTACCAATATTACCCATATTTTCATCTAATATATATTATATTTATATTTAAAATATTACTTAGGGGTGCCTGGGTAGTTGAGTCAGTTAAGTATCCGACTTGATTTCGGCTCAAGTCATGATCTCATGGTTCCTGAGTTCAAGCCCCATGTCAGGCTCTGTGCTGACAGCCTGCTTGAGATTCTGTCTCCTTCCCTCCTTGCCCCTCCCCCACTCATCCTCTCCCTCTCAAAATAAACTTTAAAACATAAAATATTATTTGTAGTAATAATTTATATTATATATAATATATAATTACATTTATATTATATTATATTTTATAATATAAATTATAATTATGATATATTATAATATTATAATATATATTATAATAACTTATAAGAATAAAGTTCCTGTAATAGTTGACATCTGTGGGTCTATTTCTAATGATATTTTTCTCTGAACTACAGGAGACATTTTCCTACTTCTTTATAGTTCTCCTCATTTGTGATTGTATGTCAAACCTTTGCGTCCAAGAGCTACTGAGGGGCACCTGGCTGGCTCAGTTGGTAGAGTATACGACTCTTGATCTCAGGGTTGTGAGTTTCAGACCCACATTGTGTATAAAGATTACTTAAAAATAAAATGTTAAAAAAAAAGTTATTGAGGGCAAATTACGTAATAGTTTCTCATAGAAATGGCTTTCAGATCTAGTCAGGTGTTGAACTGAATTAGGGGTATTTGACACTTTGGTTTGTTTCAAATGTTATGTGTGAGGGATCAGGTCTTTCCCTCCAGCAAAGACTTGGGATCGCAGCATAAGAAGACCTCATCAAATAGAAAACTTTTAAACATCAAAGGACACTACCCAAAAAGTGAAAACATAACCTACAGAATGGGAGAAAAATTTGCAAATCATATTCGATACGATGTTTTAAAAAATTTTTTTAATCTTTATTTATTATTGAGAGAGAGAGAGAGAAAAACAGAGCGTGAGCAGGGGAGGAACAGAGACAGGAGACCAGAATCCGAAGCGGGCTCCAGGCTCTGAGCTGTCAGCACAAAGCCTGACGCAGGGCTCAAACCCACGAATTGTGAGATCATGACCTGAGCCAAAGTCGGACCCTTAACCAACTGAGCCACCCAGGCGCCCCATATTCGATACGATATTGATGTCTAGAATATATAAAAAGACAGCTCAACAACAAAAAAACAAACAACCCAATGCAAAAATAGGCAAAAGACTTGAATACACATTTTTCCAAAGAAGATACACAAATAACCAGTAAGCACAGGAAAGGATGCTCAACATCATTTTTCATTAGGGAAATAAAATCAAAACCAAAATGATTCCAGTTTATACCACTAGGATGGCCATAAGAAGAAGCGTTACAGAGGACATAGAGAAATTAGAACACTTATACATTGCTAGTGGGAATGTAAAATGGTGTAGCTGCTATGGAAAAGAGTTCAGCACTTCTTCAAGAAAATAATCACAGAGCAACCACATGAGCCAGCAAGTCCAGTCATAGGTGTATACGGGGGAACTAAAAACATGCGTTCACACAAAAACTCATATGTAAATGTTCAAAGCTGCATTATTCACAGTAATCAAAGGTAGAAACAACTCAAATGTCCACCACCAGATGAATGGATAAACAAAATGTGGTCTATCTGTACATGGACTACTGTTCAGTCATAGGAAGCAATGAGCACTGGTATGTGCTAGAATATGGATGGACCTTGAAAGCGTGATGCGAAATCAGACACAAAAGATCATATATGTCTGATTCCATTCATATAAAATGTACAGAATAAGTAAATTCCCAGAAAGACAAAAATTAGTGGTTGGTTGCCACAGGCTTGGGTAAGGGTACAAAGTTTCTAATGAAAAGAAAGAATTAAATGGTGACAGTTGAACAACATTGTACACATACCAAAACGATTCAATTGTATACTTTAAAATGGTTAAGATAGTAAATTTTATCTAATTAAAAAATTTTAAGTCAGAATTATAGACACACATTGGAAAATCATCTATGTAGTTAAAAAAAAGTCATAAAGTCACAGAAATGGGTATGATTGCTCAGATACATGTATAGAGAATTAAGAGAAGACCAAGAGACAGTAAAATACTGTGTGTGTGTGTATGTGTGTGTGTGTGTGTGTGTGAGAGAGAGAGAGAGAGAGAGAGAGAGAGAGAGAGAGAGAGTGAGTGTGTGAAATTATAATCAGGCTATACAAGAGACTTCACTGAAATGAAAACAAACAGACCACAACTGATTACTACTGAAGTCTTGCTTCCTCAATTTGAAACAAGTAAACAAGTAAGACTCTTTGGAAATCAAAACGAAACTAGTTTCTACATGAATGTCCCCGAACCTTCAACAACACAAATGGTACCTGTCAGTAACTGCCATGAAACTGAGCAGCAAGGTATTGAAAAGAGCAATCAGTTCTTTCTGCACTTGTTGCCTGACAGCAGTCCGGATGTCATCTGTTTCCTCTCGTGCCTGTGACTCCGTCAGAACCAGCAGGTCTAACAGTGGGTTTGGACTCTAAACAATAATATTAAAAAAATATGTTTACTCTCTAATTGAGCTGTATGTTGGTCCTATAAAGATTTTTGTTGCAAATCACATTCTGGATTACCTAAGAGTTATATTACCTAACCTGTAGGTACGGGTCTCTAGTGCATTAGTAGAGATGCTCTAAACTCAAAAGGTGCTTCATATGTTATCTCAACAGAAGAACAGCACATCTATTACAGAAAACTGAGGAAAATATAAAGACGCACAATGAGAAAAACAAAAACCCCATGATCACACTTCACAGAGATAGCTGCTATGAGTAGACTGGTGTATACTATCCTCATTGTGGGAGAATAAACATAAACAGAATTCTAATTCTGTATTTTTAACAAAACTGAGACCAAGTGAAAAAATCCGCTATAGTAACCCCTTTTTAAACATAATGTTGGGGAACCTGGGGCGCTCAGTCTGTTAAGCATCTGACTTCGGCTCAGGTCATGATCTCGCGGTTCGTGGGTTTGAGCCCCAAGTCAGGACAGCTCAGAGCCCAGAGCCTGCTTTGGATTCTGTGTCTCCCTCTCTCTGTGCCCCTCCCCCACTCATACTCTGTCTCTCAAAAATAAATGAACATAAAAAAAATAATTAAAAAACAGGGGCACCTTGGTGGCTCAGTTGGGTAAGCTTCCGACTTCAGCTCAGGTCATGATCTCACAGTTTGTGAGTTCAAGCCCACATCAGGCTCTGTGCTGACAGCTCAGAGCCTGGAGCCTGCTTCAGAGTCTGTGTCTCCGTCTCTATGTGCCCTCTCCCCCTCGTGCTCTGGCTCTCTCAAAAATAAATGTTTAAATTTTTTTAAACAAAAATAAAAAAATAATAAACATAATGTTATCAGTATTTCTTCAAACACAGTATTTTAATATCTGATTATTTTTCAATCATAAGGATTTCCACACCAACTACTAAATCATCAGTGATTTTTAATTTCATGGAGATGTGCAGCAGGGTGTTCAACTCAGATTGTATCTGGTGTATGAATTCCAAGCTATGATATTACTAAATCAAAATAGTTTTAACAGTTTTAATGTTTTCAACATATATTGCCAAATTGTCTCTACAAAACATGCACCAATAGACATGACGATGCGGGGTGGGAGAAGATCACAGCATTCAAGCCAATGCTGAGTATTATTACTGTTGTCATCTTTCCCGATTTGATAGGCTGACAAATAAAACTAGTATTATTTAAATTTTTTGTTTCCCAACTTTGAAAAAAATGTAACTAAAGAAATGTAACAGGATTAGTTTTAATAATACTAAGAATAGAAAATGTTACATTAACCAACAGCATTAAAGACAGCCGGAATAGTTATTAATCAAAGAAAACAAGATTCCTCCATTTAATTTTTTGATTAAGCTAGAAGATGGGCATTTTCTTATTTTACAGATGGGCAAACAGGTTTATAAAGAGGTTACGTAACTTGTCCAAAGTCATACAAATGAACAAAGCAAGGATTTAACCTGAGAATCATCTAACTTCAAATATGGTTAATATCCTGTCCCCTGTATTACATCACATCAATACTGCATATTGCAACATAAAAGAAGAGATAAAATGTAATTGGTATTGTTATGAAATCCTTCACCTAAAGAACTCAAAAAATAACTGCATTCTTTTTGGGGGAAAAAATTTTTTTAAATGGGAAGAAAATTCTAAGTTGTTTATATTACGTACTATGTACCATATACTTCAATCAAGTACACAGAATTATAAATAATACAACTGTGACGGGTGCCTGGGTGGCTCGGTCAGTTAAGCGTCTAACTCTAGATTGCGGCTAAGGTCATGATCTCACGGTCGTGGGATCAAGCCCTACGTCGAGGTCCACACTGAGCTTGGGATTCTCTCTGTCTCCTCTCTCTGCCCCTCCCCAGCTCATGCTCTCTCTCTCAAAATAAATAAACATTTTTTTTTTAAATAATATACCTGTGGGACTTTAGAAAGTATTGGTAACAGATGTTTTCTTTTAACTTACTTTACTATGTTCCATACCTAAAGAGCATTTTGTCTTTTCATCTTTTCCTTTCATCCTGAACAAGAAGTGCCTCATTTGGATCAAATAAAATTACACAAAACATGACTATAACTTCTACATTTTCTATAGGAATAAAACAACCAAGATACACATTTAGTAAGTCATAAAAATAAATATATATACTATAGTATTCTTAGCTCCAAATAACCAAAGGCTGAATTACACCCACCTTTCCTCCAACTCTGATAAATACTGACAAGATGAACAAACCTGGGTTTTGTTTTGTTTTGTTTTGACACAGTAAATTTTAATTTCCATAATATCAAAGTGTTTTTTTATTTTATTTTTTTAATATGAAATTTATTGTCAAACTGGTTTCCATACAACATCCAGGGCTCATCCCAAAAGGTGCCCTCCTCAATGCCCATCACCCACTCTCCCCTCCCTCCCACCCCCATCAACCCTCAGTTTATTCTCAGTTTTTAACAGTCTCTTATGGTTTGGCTCCCTCCCTCTCTTTTTTTTTTTTTTGCCCCTTCTCCTCCCTCATGGTCTTCCGTTAACTTTCTCAGGATCCACATAAGAGTGAAAACATATGGTATCTGTCTTTCTCTGTATGGCTTATTTCACTTAGCATCACACTCTCCAGTTCCATCCACATTGCTACAAAAGGCCAGATTTCATTCTTTCTCATTGCCAAGTAGTATTCCATTGTGTATACAAACCACAATTTCTTTATCCATTCATCAGTTGATGGACATTTAGCCTCTTTCCATAATTTGGCTATTGTTGAAAGTGCTGCTATAAATATTGGGGTACAAGTGCCCCTATGCATCAGCACTCCTGTATCCCTTGGGTAAATTCCTAGCAGTGCTATTGCCGGGTCATAGGGTAGATCTATTTTTAATTTTTTGAGGAACCTCCACACTGTTTTCCAGAGCAGCTGCACCAGTTTGCATTCCCACCAACAGTGCAAGAGGGTTCCCATTTCTCCGCATCCTCTCCAGCATCTATAGTCTCCTGATTTGTTCATTTTAGCCACTCTGACTGGAGTGAGGTGGTATCTCAATGTGGTTTTGATTTGTATTTCCCTGATGAGGAGTGACATTGAGCATCTTTCCATGTGCTGGTTGGCCATCTGGATGTCTTCTTTAGAGAAGTGTCTATTCATGTTTTCTGCCCATTTCTTCACTGGCTTATTTGTTTTTCGGGTGTGGAGTTTGGTGAGCTCTTTATAGATTTTGGATACTAGCCCTCTGTCTGATATATATTTGCAAATATCTTTTCCCATTCCACTGGTTGCCTTTTAGTGTTGTTGACTGTTTCCTTTGCAGTGCAGAAGCTTTTTATCTTCATGAGGTCCCAATAGTTCATTTTTGCTTTTAATTCCCTTGCCTTTGGGGATGTGTCACGTAGGAAATTGCTGCGGCTGAGGTCAGAGAGGTTTTTCCCTGCTTTCTCCTCTAGGGTTTTGATGGTTTCCTGTCTCACGTTCAGGTCCTTCATCCTTTTGGAATTTATTTTTGTGAATGGTATAAGAAAGTGGTCTAGTTTCATCCTTCTGCATGTTGCTGTCCAGTTCTTTCAGCACCATTTGTTAAAGAGACTGGTTTTTGTCCATTGGATACTTTTCCTGCTTTGTCAAAGATTAGTTGGCCATACATTTGTGAGTCCAGTTCTGGAGTCTCTATTCTATTCCATTGGTCTATGTGTCTGTTTTTGTGCCAATACCATGTTGTCTTGGTGATTACAGCTTTGTAGTAGAGGCTAAAGTCGGGGATTGTGATGCCTCCCACTTTGGTCTTCTTCTTCAATATTACTTTGGCTATTCAGGGTCTTTTGTGGTTCCATACAAATTTTAGGATTGTTTGTTCTAGCTCGGAGAAGAATGCTGGTGCAATTTTGATTGGGATTGCATTGAATGTGTAGATAGCTTTGGGTAGTATTGCCATTTTAATAATATTTATTCTTCCAATCCATCAGCATGGAATGTTTTCCATTTCCTTGTATCTTCTTTAATTTCCTTCAAAAGGTTTCTATAGTTTTCAGCCTACAGATCTTTTACATCTTTGGTTAGGTTTATTCCTAGGTATTTTATGCTTCTTGGTGCAATTGTGAATGGGATCAGTTTCTTTATTTGTCTTTCTGTTGCTTCATTATTAGTGTATAAGAATGCAACTGATTTCCGTACATTGATTTTGTATCCTGCAACTTGGCTGAATCCATGTTATCAGTTCTAGCAGACTTTTGATGGAGTCTATCGGGTTTTCCATGAATAATATCATGTCATCTGCAAAAAGTGAAAGACTGACTTCATCTTTGCCAATTTTGATGCCTTTGATTCCCTTTTCTTGTCTGATTGCTGATGCTAGAACTTCCAACACTATGTTAAACAACAGCGGTGAGAGTGGACATCCCTGTCGTGTTCCTGATCTCAGGGGGAAAGCTCTCAGTTTTGCCCCATTGAAGATGATAAAAGCTGGGGTTTTTTAAGTATTTTTTAAATTTTTTATTCTTTTTAACGTTTATTTATTTTTGAGAGAGAGAGAGACAGTATGAACAGGGGAAGAGCAGAGACAGGGGGAGACACAGACTCCGAAGCAGGCTCCAGGCCCTGAGCTGTCAGCACAGAGCCCGATACAGGGCTTGGACTCACAACCACGAGATCATGACCTGAGCTGAAGTCAGACGCCCAAGCAACTGAGCCACTCAGGCACCCTATTATTTATTTATTTTTGAGAGAGAGAGAGAGAGAGAGAGAGAGAAAGAGACAGACAGACAGACAGACAAACAGAGGACAAGTGGGGAAGGGGCAGAAAGAGAGGGAGATACAGGATCTGAAGCAGGCTCCAGGCTCTGAACAGTCACCACAGAGCCCGACGTGGGGCTCAAACTCAAGAACCGTGAGATGGTGACCTGAGCTGAAGTCAGGCACTCAACTGACTGAGCCATCCCACATGCCCCAACAAACTGTTTTTAATGCAAATTCCATCTTGGTAAAATATAATTTTACTATCAGGAATTATTAATCCTGATATACAAATAAAAATTAAGTAGAAACTACTGACTAGTAGGTTAATATATTGTACAGGATGCATAAAGGATGTTAAAACTAAGGTTCTTCCCTAAAACCTCAATCTGTTAATAATTTGTTTCTGCTTGTAATTGCCGAGACTTTTTCCCTTTAGAACACATCTTTGATTTACATGTTAATATTAAGATTCAGTAAACCTCAGCAACATCACTTCTAAAATATAGGATGAATCACCATTTTTCATGTACAATAAAGAGAAGTCTCTACTGATGCCTACTGATCTCAAGTGCTTAATCACACCTGAAGGTTTTGTCTTTAGACATCAGTGTTCAATCCTAATTTTAAACCAGCTACGTGGGTCATAACTTTGTCACTGTGACCTCCAAAATGCAAGGATTTCTACAAGGATGGTTCATTTTCTTTACCGCTCATCACATCCACTTTACCGTCCATCAGCAGCCTACAACAATGGGACGTGCAATGTCCTCCATGAAGTCTGAGCGCACATGAGCCTGTGAAAGTTAGCCAACAAAGACAGCCATATGCTGTGTAGCACTGATAGCCTCCCCGCTAAAGAATTATGGCTCCACTTTTATGAACTTCCATCGAAAAAATGCATTCTGCTCTCTCTCTCTCTAAAAATAAACTTTCAAAAAATATAAATTTAATTACTCAGCGATCAAAAAGAATGAAATCTTGTGATTTGCAACAATTGGATGGGACTAGAGTGTATTATGCTAAGCAAAATAAGTCAGAGAAAGACAAGTATCATATGATTTCACTCATAGGTGGAATTTAAGAAACAAAACAGATGAACATAGGGGAAGGGAAGCAAAAGTAAGATGAAAACAGAGGGCGCCAAACCGTAAGAGACTCTTAATTACAGAGAACAAACGGAGGGCTGCTGGAGGGGAGGTGGGTCGGGGGATGGGCTAAATGGATGACGGGCATTGAGGACACTTGTTGGGATGAGCACTGGGTGTTAGATGTAAGTGATGAATCACTAAATTATATTCCTAAAACCATTCTTACACTATCTGTTAACTAACTTGGATTTAAATTCAAAAAAGAAATGCCTTCTGAAAAGAAAGGTATTCAAACTCAGCACTTCTAGGTTATTTTATACATTAACCAAATTATCATTACATTAAAATGTAAATTAGTAATGTCATAAATTCCTAAAGTGCCTAAAATGTTTGTAATAAATAAATGTTCTGATAAAACACACAGACGATTTTTCACAAGAGAAAGGTTCTCAATCGTCCTCAGTCAATTAGCTGATTTTCTTTATACTTCCTGTTCACATCCTTCTGCCTGATCAAGTCCTCAAGTATTCTGCCTGATGTTACCAATTTCTGCCACTGCTTTTGCATACCTCTTCATGTTATGTCCATACATTCAAAACAATTCCTTTGGAAATGCTATTTTACTCACCTTAAATCATCTCTCACTTACTTTACCCACTTTAAATGAAAAACTTTAAAAGGCATTTGACTTTCCATTTTCAGGCTTCTCTTATTCTGAACATTCATCTTTACATAACACTTAATAATTTAATCCTTGTAGCATGACAGAGAGCAAGCTGTCTTGATAGTGGATGCTTAAGTCCATTTTGCTCACACTTTGCTTACTTATTTTTGACACAGCACAAGTGGGGGAGGGGCAGAGAGAGAGGGAGACACAGAATCCGAAGCAGGTTCCAGGCTCTGAGCTGTCGGCACAGAGCCCGATGCAGGGCTTGAACCCACGAACCATGAGATCATGACCTGAGCCCCAAAGTCAGCCACTTCACCAACAAGCCACCCAGGTACCCCTAAATATTAAGTTTTAACTCTCTAGTTACAGTTAATTTAGTAAATATATTTTAATAGGCATAAATAGTGATTTTTTCCACTGTACATACCATGTACACAGTCTAGTAAACAAACATTAATTACTGCACAGAGTTTCAGGAAAAGACGCTAAACCCAAGCCCACCATAACTACCATTTTCACAACCCAAAGCAATCCTAACTCCCAGAATATAAGAACTTCAACCTAAGGAGGAGACTGTTTTAGAAGTTATTCTTCTTTTAAAAAGTGTAAAAAGATTATGAAGTTATAAAAAATTTATAGATCAAAAATCAATTTATAAAAAACCTTAGAGGAAAAGCTTCATAGAGATTCTTCTAATAATATTTTAATATCCAATCTCTAAAATATTTAAGCATGCCTAAAAGCTGAAAGAGGAACTATAATGACATAAGGTTTTACTGTTTTGCTTTATTAAAAATGGTCATAAAATAACTGCCTCCAAATACTTTAATATTTTTAACAATTAAACGATTAAAGAATATAAAAGTACAGTAAATATGGTACTCTGAAATCATCCTCGAGAACACAACAGGAGAGCAAAATTTGTAAGTCTATGTTCTCTGGGAGTTCAATCATATTATTAAGGTTCACTTATCAATTAAGCACTTTAAGATGATGGAATTAGTCCGTCATCTCTCATTTGTATTAGAAATATTTTTCTGTTTATCATGTCTTGTTAACTGTGTTTAAAGTATTTCTTGCCATTCATACAGAAGCCAACAAAACTAATGCCCTCCCACTGGACAACTGTTCTGTCATAAGTTACACAAATTGAAAATAAAGGTAATCTGAAAGAAAAAATGGCCAAACAAAAATACTAAAAATAAAGTTTATTAAAGAAAACTTTGTGGGGCACCTGGGTGGCTTAGTTGGTTGAGCATCCAACTCTTGATTTCAGTTCGGGTCATGATCTCACAGTTTGTGGGATGGAGCCCTGCATGGGACTCTGGGTTGACAGTGCAGAGCCTGCTTAGGATTCTCTCTCTCCTTCTCTCTCTGCCCCTACCCCGCTCATGCTCACTCACTCTTTCTCTCTCTTAAAATAAATAAACATTTTTATTGTTTTTTTTATGTTTATTTATTTCTGAGACAGAGAGAGACAGAGCATGAGTGGGAGGGGGGCAGAAAGAGAGGGAGACACAGAATCAGAAGCAGGCTCCAGGCTCCTAGCTGTCAGCACAGAGCCTGACGCAGGGCTCAAACTCACAAACCGTGAGATCATGACCTGAGCTGAAGTCGGTCGCTCCACCGACTGAGCCACCCAGGTGCCCCTAAGTAAACATTTTTAAAATAAAAAAAAAAAAACTTGCAATAATTTTAAAATGTAGTTCTTCAGATAACACAGGTATATCTAAGAACACAATACAAAACCCCATCAAAGAGTCATGTACATATAGAACCTTGTTTATGATATTTTGGACTTATTTTATGTTCCTACCTGATCTACCCCTTTCATCTCCTAGCTTTTGTTAGTTATTTCTGCTTTTCATCTTTTATAATATTTAAATAGCACTCCATAACCATAATTTCCACATTTAGTCACAGTCCTACAGGTGTGTGTGTGTGTGTGTGTGTGTGTGTGTGTGTATGAGAGAGAGCGCGAGCGAGCGTCAGTGCCCTCTCCACCAATGGCCCCGTTACCACTCTAAGCTGCTACCATCCCTCCTCTGGGTTAGTGTCAGCCTCCCAGCTTCCATCATGCCACCTACGGTTCTGGAGACAGCTGCTACTACGATCTTCTCAAATTTAAATCACATCATGTTACTCTTCCACTCAAAATCCACCACCAGCTTCCTTGCTCATTTAGGTTAAGCTCCTCAGCCTACAAAGCTCTATTTGAGCTTGAGTCTGAATATCCTTCTGATCTCATCTCCTACCACCATTCTTCATTCATCCTGTTGCAGCCACACTGACCTCTGGTTGCCTTTCAAACATGGCCCTGACAACTAAGTGCCTTTGCATTTCTTTTCCTCTCTTGCCAGAATGCTCTTCCCTGAGATACCTATAGGGCTGACTGTGACAGTTAACTCAGTGCTCTGGCCAAATGTTAGTCAGAGGGGGAGCCTTCTCTGACCGTCGGATCTAATGGAGCATCTCCACTTCTGCCTACCTCTGCCCTCTTATCCTATTTTATTTTTCCTCACTTACTTATCCTATTTATGTTTCCTCACTTACTGTTGCCCCCTGCAGAATATCTTTGTTTTCTGTGCACTCTACTAGAATGTGTTCCATGAGGACAGGGTTTCTGTCTTATTCACTGCCATGTCATTTTTATGCAGTCACATTTACAGATTTCCTTCTTTATAAGTTCGAAATTATGTCTCTTCTTGGAGAAAATCTTCTCTACTCCAAAGTTTTAAGGAAATACTTTACTAAAAACATGGGCTATAAAAGAAAATCACACTTTTTGGTTACATAGCATTACTAATTTTTACAAATAAATCATTTGTCAAACCTAAAATTCAATTCCTTAAAAACACTTACATGTCTAAGAAGTAATTCTAGAAGCCAGTTTAGAAGTTCTACTGATGAGTTTTTCCTTTGTTCCTTCAATAACTTATTTAAAAAATGTATGATGTCTATTAGCAGTTTCTCATCTTCAGTGCAAGCAGGAAGCACTTGTAGAAACCTACAAGACAAGCAGACAATTTTCATGGTTTCTAGCTCTTTACAGTAAGTGGTGTGCTGACAAATACTTAACAACCAGGTAAGGGATGGGATGATTTGCTGTGTTCGCCAATTCTGAGTGGAAGTCTTCCCCGTGGCTGAACGCAAGCCACCAACACATCACACCTTTGTGGAGAGACGCACACCAGCATACCAGCACACGGCATTTCCACAGCACAGATACAACAGACAGGAACAACTGCATGAACACAAGTGTCAGCAAAAGGTTGCAAAATAATCAGGAAGTGATGACATCACCTCCACTCTTCTTATAATACATTTAACTGTAAATTTATACAATTTCATTTTTAAGAATGGCTGTGTTTTAACAACTAACTTACAAGAATCCTGAAATTCAGCTGCCAGCTCTCTCACAGAGGTACTGGCTGATCCCAGCACCCCACTGGAAAAGGCGAATTAGACCTCTGAACTGTGAGAGATACATTTCGAGTTCACATGTTGGAAATTCATTTAACCTTGCATTTTGCAAATGGCACATGTTATGTTTAATAGAAAGTTATACATCTGAGACTAAATCCACAAGAAGATTAAAATGTAAAACTGCTGGCAATGGCTGCTTGTCAGTCTTACTTGTTTCAAGTGCAGCCATCTGCTACCAGTTAAACATGTTAAATTTATAAGCTAGAGCCTTCCCAATAACTACTAAAGGATCTCCACATGGCAATCAACTTCATGAAATTCAGAGTAAAAAGAAAAATGAGGTAATTTTCTTAAGAACAAAACAAAAGCAAAACAAAACAAAACAGCCCACGGCAGGTGTCCCAAACCTATTAATCAATCGCCAATGTCTCGGCTCTTTTACAATGTGAACAGAACAGACATTCACTTTGTTCATCCAGGTCTATCCTAATCGTCTACTTTTGTAAGATGCCAAAATGTTCTATGATAGGACATAAAAACTGTGTTGTTTATTATTAGTTCCAAAAGGCAGTGATTCAGGAAATTTTTCTCTTTTGCTACTGTTAGACATTTATTACAGATAATAAAAATCACAGAGTCTTTCTTACAGAGAAAACATATCTCTAATGACAGTAACGAGAAGAATGTGTGCTCTTATCTTCAAAGATGTGGAGATAAACCCAAAAACAACTCATTCCCAGCCTTCAAAACTGGCGGCCTTGAGCTGTACGCACTGACCTGTTCAGTGTAGTGTGCCAGGCCAAGGACTTCAAGGTCAGCCCACAGGGGCCGGTGCCGCTCTTTAAAGACAATCTGTCATTCAGAAGATAAAAACTCATTCTCGTGATGGCAGCCCTCACTTCCCTGTGGGCTGCAGCCTCGACCACGGAATGGAGACAGTCCCTCAGGCCACTAGCTGTGTGCGTCACCTTCAGAGCAAGGGTATCCTCTGTGGATAGTTTCAACGTGTCTGAACACCTAAATAAACAGAAACAGAGGAAGAGCAACATAAGGCTATCTAAATAAAAGCTCACATTTATGTTTATTATAAACTCTCTCCAAAAAATTCCATATTATCTTCATTTTACTTTTAAGTTTTTTTTTTTAACGTTTTATTTATTTCTGAGAGACACAGAGACAGAGTGTGAGCAGAGAAAGAGCAGAGAGAGAGAGAGAGAGAGAGAGAGAGAGAGAGAGAGATGGAGACACAGAATCCAAAGCAAGCTCCAGGATCCAAGCTGTCAGAACAGAGCCCGACGCGGGGTTTGAACTCATGGACCGTGAGATCATGACCCAAGCCAAAGTCGGACACCTAACTGATGGAGACACCCAGGGGCCCCTATATTATCTTCATTTTAAAGGCTGACTCATGGCCAAAAGAAAATCTGATATATATCTGTCAATATTAGAGTTTTACACTAGCATCCTGTTTCTATTGACATTTTCCTGCTTACAGAAATATAATTTTCATGCAAATAAGAAAGTCCTGACAGATCAGAATTATCAGGATATTCAAAGTAATCTTCATCACAATAATGGTAACAACATTTATACATATACATACTGAACTTTTACTCTAAACCAGAGGACTTTTCCTAGTGACTTAATGTCCATTAATTAACCAAACTTTCTATAATCTCTAAAACAGCACAGAGCACGTACTTTTTAAATTTCCTTGTGTGATGGTTTTTAAAAAGTAATGAACACATGTAATCTTTAAAACAGAGTAAAAATTACAACCTTCAGTGAAAAAGCAGAATCAGATGATAGTAAGTAAAAAAGCCACTTGCCCTAAAAGAAAAAGAAAACCTAACTAGTTACTTGTAATTAGTTCAATATGGGGATGCCTGGGGGTGGCTCAGTCAGTTAAGTGTCTGACTTCGGTTCAGGTCACGATCTCACAGTTCTTGAGTTCGAGTCCTGCATCAGGACTGTTTCAACTAAAACAGCTTACTCTTTGATTTTAGGTTCGGAATTCATTTGCTTCAAAAGATTTTCACTCCCATGATACCAGGACAAGTTCCAAGCTATTCTCAGCATGTCTGAGACCGGCTTCAAGGCCAAACAATCAGCAGATAACGGCAAAACTATGGAGTAAGGACTCACAGCATGGTGGCCAACTACATGCACTGGTAGATGATACCTAAAGAAAATGTACACAAACAGTTACAAACTTTGAGATTCTTAAACACTACTAACACAGGTGAGCTACAAACGCCGGCTCCCTCTATGTCTCCCAATAATATGGAGCTCGCTCTCACGGCCCCTAGTTTGAACAGTTAGCATGCTGTCTACAGTATTCCAATTATTCTTTTGCCATCCTCTAAATTCCCAAAAACACCTTCCAAAGTCTCTCCTGAAGACTCACCTGATTCTGTGTTGTATTAGAGTTGTTTGCAGAGATAACTAATGCCCTCTCAAGTCAAGGCCTGTGGCTACAGTGAGCCACACATAAAATGCTGCAGCTAGAACATGAGTGTCTACTTTATACCAAACGCTGTATATTATTTATCATTTGTTCAGTTACATGGCATGGCAGTGACACCCATTTTACAGATGATCAAAATGAATTTTAAAGAGGCTAAATGAATTGCCTTATGTTCACAGCAGTCACCGAATGACAAAAATCACAACTTAATATCTTCACTTGAGAACGTAGTTGTATCACCAATAAACCCAATCACTATGCGTCACCAAGAGGACCCAGAAATATTTTAGATATACGAACAGACTCAATAGCAAGATCTCTTAAACCAGTCCAAGCTAATTTAACAGCATTTAACAGGACAGCAAGGACTAGCATGTTCAGATGTTAAAAAATAGTTTTCCTAAAATACATATACCAAACCCCTAATTCACAGAGTTGTGACTAACATTAGATAAATACAATTGGGTAAGATTTCTAAGAGGAACCTTTACTGTGCTTTTTCATTTCATACTTCTCAAAAAACAAGCTAAGAGTGAGTTCTACGTACAAATGAGGCTGAATAATCTAAGAAAATATTTTGTGAAAAATTGAAATTTTCCACAAAAGTAACCAAGATTCCTGAGACAAATGGCTAACACCAGGTCTGAGAGAGGGAAATGAAAGGTGATTCTTGGACATCTCTCTGTGCCAGAATGCAAGAAAACACTAACAGACTCATAGGGCCTGCTGGAAGGGCACAGAGCTCAATTGAAAGGACTTGCACCGAACAAAAAAAGGCAAGGCAATCAACCAATGGGGACTTCTTTAGTAAGTTAGAAAACAAACTTCAAATTAAGCCTAAAGAACACAGAAGGAAGAAAGGAATAAAAGGCACAAGTAATTAATGCATCACAACCAGTTTGAAAAACCACATCTACCAGAGGGGCAACACGTTTTAAAATAACAAAATTACTGTGAGTAAAGGCATAAGAAAACCCTTTCTTCTTCTCTATGGATGAATTTTATCTTGAGCTAAGATAACCAAATAGATATGGAATGTCAACAATATTACTAAGCTGCTTTTTTTGCTTATACTAAAAGTGATTCCCACACCTGGGCTGGGAAGTATGGGAATAAACTATGAATGCATAATGGGAAGCCAGACCTCTGAGCACCCCTGAGTGCTGTGGCTCTTGCAAGTGACATGTCTTGTGGGGCCCTGGAAATTATGCCTACGGCACACTTAACTAGACACCGAATCTCCTATTAGCACACAAGTCTTCTAAGCCAAGACAGGTCCCGGCAACGACACATGCAATCTCATTCCAAGCATGATCTACTGTAGCTCTCTGAGTTTGATGACTTAGCCAAATCTAAAGACCATAAAGAGTGGGTGATGTCTACAAACAAGGAATTTGACTCTTTTAAGAATATATCTAAAAGGAACTCTTGTGTACTATCCCAGGAAACATACATGTTTACAGGAGTGGATACAGGAACAAAAACCCAGAATCAATCCAAATGCCTTCTGACCGGAGAATGAATAAGTTGTGGCAAATTAACAGTAGAATATCATACAGCAGTGAAAGTGATCATACTATAGGTAATAATATCTACCAGGTTATGGAATGTTATTTTTAAATTAATCATAGTTTTATTAAGACATATTTACCTATCTTTAAAATACACAGATTTTCAGTCTATATATATAGCTTGATGAATTCTTCCATTTGTATTCATTTGTATGGCCACCACTCAGAATAAAATACAGAACATTTCCATCCCTTTAGAAAGTCTCTTTGTTCCCTTTTCTTGTCAATTACTCTCTTTGCCCTCCTCTAAGAGGTAACTACCATTTTGGAGAAATTGGATCATGTCACAGAATTATTTTTTAATTTTCTTAGATGTGATCATGTATAATATAGTGGTTACGTAGAAGAATGCTCTTAATTTAAGGAGGTACATGGTGGAATAATTAGAAAGGAAGTAAAATTATGTCTGAAACTTATTTTCAAATGCATCAGAGGAAAAATTACATATAAATAAATAAACACACTGAGGGAGACAGAAAAGCAACTAAGCCTGTGTGTTAACAACTGCTGAATCTAGACTGGAGAGTGAGCACATTTGTTCACTGGATAGTCCTTTCAACCTCTCTGAACGTCCGAACCACATCCAGATTTGGAGTGCTGGTGATGAGAACGTGTGTTTACTGAACTCTCCAAAGCACCACTGTAAGGGAACATTAAAACACTACAAATCATGTGATTTAAATACCAGATGAAAACTGTGACAACTTATAGATTTTGGTTTCCCTTTCTGTAACATTTTACCTTCAAAAAAATTAAAAAAATAAATCACTTACCTTCTAAAAACTGAAACAGGCAAACTGAAGATTGGTGGTGAAGAAGGTTTATCAGAAGGATTAATAGACCTAGTTCATTAAAAACATACACACACACACACACACACACACACACACACACACACACACAAAAGAAAAGAAACAACTGAGTAAACCATGGTTTCATCTGACAAATATAATTTGCTCCTTGACTGAAACTCCAATCAAGAGTTGCAATTGGTTCTATCATTTGTATAGTTAGTACATGTTTGCTACCACCTGGATTTGCTTCTGAAGAGTAAATGATGCTTTTCTTCAGGAAGTCGTACAATAAATGATTCATGTAACGTGGGCACTGCACTGGCAGGTCATTCTGAGCCCCTCCCACTTGATCCTGCTCAAGGTCAGTGCTAATCAGATATATTATCATCTTAACATCTTCCCAAAAGCTTTTTAATAAAATACTAAAGAAAAAACACATAAAATTGAAAGTATACACTAAAAAAGGTATTGGCAAAAATCACTGCAGTAGTTTTTAAATTTTATGCTCAGTAGTTAAAAAATAAGAGTTCAGGGGACTTTTTGAGCCAATGGGCTTTTTTTGTTGTTGTTGTTGTTTTAAATATATGAAATTTACTGTCAAATTGGTTTCCATACAACACCCAGTGCTCATCCCAAAAGATGCCCTCTTCGATACCCATCACCCACCCTCCTCTCCCTCCCACCCCCTATCAGCCCTCAGTTTGTTCTCATTTTTTAAGAGTCCCTTATGCTTGAGCCAATGGACTTTTTGATACTGCTTGCTCAAACCAAAATGGGAAGCATAAGCTTCATAATTCAGAAATTTCCATGCATTGCTATGACTGCATCAGAAACTTTAAAATTGAGTAAAATTTTAGGGCGCCTGGGTGGCTCAGTCCGTTAAGCATCCGACTTTGACTAAGGTCATGATCTCACATCACAGTTCGTGAGTTTGAGCCCCGCGTCGGGCTCTGTGCTGACGGTTCAGAGCCTAGAGCCTGGAGCCTGCCTTGGATTCTGTGTCTCCCTCTCTCTGCCCCTCCCTGCTCACGCTCTGTCTCTCTCTCAAAAATAAATAAACATTTTAAATAAAATTTTTAAAAAAGAGTAAAAAAAGTTTTAAAATTCTTATAGCTCACCACATATCCATTCTTGATACTTCATCAAATAAGAGAAGACAAAATAATGCTCCGACTTCAGTCACAACAGTACGATCTTCATGAAATATCAGGGAAACTAAAAATAAAGATGCATTAACTTCATGAAATATTTTTACCTCTAGAAAAATGAACTTCAAATTTAAAATATCTTAACTCAAAGGGAAGAGATGTCATTCTGAGAAACGCAACATTAACCCAGATACACTAACATATGTGGATCATCTGGAGGGCTTGTTAAAACAGAGTTTCTGCTTCTGCAGGTTTGGGCTAGAGCCCGTGAATCCCACACATGGCTGGTCCAGGAACCACACTTGCAGATCCACTCACTCCATACTGTGTGTGAGTAACTTTCAGTTACTCAAAGAAGCAAACTGATCTAGCTTCTAGGAAGGTTTGCCAAGTCTTTTATCTCCAGCTAAAGCCTGCTCATTCAAAGATCTCCTTATTTGATCATTTCTGCCCTTTCCACAAACATATAATCATAGAACTTACATTCGACTTCAAAACACTGTCTTTGTGTTGGTGTTGTTTTAATTTGTGTGTCTTATTTATTACAACAAGATAATGGTAAAGGAAACTGTTCTGAGCTAACAAGACATAAGGATAGCACCACGACGTAATTGGAGAGTCCTGGTCAAATCCTTTAGTATTAATAAGCCTCAGTTTCCACTGCTGTAACATTCTCAATGTTAAGATCTCTCAGTGCTTGACAACTATGAAATTCTAATCAACTGGTATGGTGGTGGTACCAATCATACAGGAATAACAACATAATACAGAGTTAGCAAATCCAGGAAAGTAGCAACAAAAAATCAGTTGCAAAAGAAGACATTTTTCCTAACTATAAGAAAAAGAAAATATCGACATGTAATTGACATGACTAAAAATAGCAACTAACTGGGGCGCCTGGGTGGCTCCCTCGGTGGAGCGCCCGACTTCAGCTCGGGTCATGATCTCGCGGTCTGTGAGTTCGAGCCCCGCATGGGGCTCGGAGCCTGGAGCCTGCTTCGGATTCTGTGTCTCCCCCTCTTTCTGCTCCTCCCCCAGTCACACTCTGTCTCCCTCTCAAAAATAAATAAATGTTTAAAACAAACTAGCAATGAACAGAAACAGAAATACATGTAAGAATTTAATTTATGGTAAAGTATACACTCTGTATCAGTGGGGATAGGATGAGCTATCATATTTCCAAAAACATAAGAAATTATTGCAGTACAACTACCTACAATATGAAAAAAATACATTTAGATCTCTATCTTACACTATATATCAAAATCAATTCTAGATAAAGATCTACATTTTTTAAACACTATAAACACGTTAACAGAAAAAATAGAAGCCTATTTAGCATTATGAATTTGGAAGTGGAGAAGCCTCTCCTTATAGAGCATGATGAAAAGCTCAGTTGCTATAACAGAAAAGCTTTATATACGTTCATAAAATATTTAGGGCCGAAGACAGAATAATAAATACATCAAAAGGATAGAAAGCTTAGAAGAAAATCTTAACATAAAATCAGGCACAAGATTTCTATTTGTTTTTTGTTTGTTTAAATTTTTAATGTTTATTTTCGAGAGAGAGAGAGAGAGAGAGAGAGAGAGAGACAGAATATGGGTGGGGGAGGGGCAGAGAGAGAGGGAGACACAGAATCCCAAGCAGGCTCCAGGCTCCGGGCTGTCAGCACAGAGCCCAATGTGGGGCTCGAACTCACGAACTGTGAGATCGTGACCTGAGCCGAAGTCGGACACTTGACCAACTGAGCCACCCAGGTGCCCAGTTTCTATTTGTTATAGAAGGGAAACTCTACCAGTCACTAAAAGGAAACTAAATACAACAGAAAAATAGGGAATTCACAGAATAAGAAATTTGATATATAATACACAAAAAGATAATCACCTACCCTAAAAGTTAAAAAAAAAGAACAGCAAAAAAACAACAGTGAGATATTACTTTTGCCAATAAGATTAAAGAGATTTTTTAAATGAGACATATTTGATGTTAAGCACGGTTGTGAGGAAAACAGGCACTTTTAAATACCACCGGTGGGAATGATCTGGAGGGGAACTGAACCATATCCTGTAAAATCTCTTTGACCCAGCAGTTCCAATTACAGAGTATGCAGAAGATGATCATATAATATGATTACTGTTATAGTTAAAAATTCAAGAGAAATATTAATATTAATAGGGCAAACTGAAACTATGAAACACTGTGCAGTTTTTTGGTTTTGTTTTTAAGAAGGCAGTCTCACATGTAATAACATGGAAAGATATTCAAGATACACTTTCACTCGGAAAAAAGCAACACAATACTTAAGTATATCATAAAAATACAACATGGGTGTATAGAAAAGATCATTCCAAATGGTATATGCCAAACAATACCTAGTATATTCTTCTTTGGGGAAACTGAAAGAAAATTTCAGAAACTTCTAGCATTTTACTTTGTACTGTTCCATACTATTGGAACTTTTACAATAAGGATGTATAAGCTGCATATATTTAAAACAAAAACAAATCAGCAAAGGTAAGGAAGTGTCGGTTCTTCTCTTGCCTCCACCATTATCTAGTTATGACCTTGGCCAAGTCGATAAATCACTCTAGATCTCAATTTCCTCACTGTAAGATGGTGTAATAAAGGAGTTCTAAATTAACTTCTAACTCTGAAATTCAAGACAGGATTCTGTCAAGACTTAAAGTTTATAATTAAAAGCAATGTGTCTGAAAGATTATTTAATTATTATTCCCTTTCCATCTATTCTATAGATAGAATCTTCTATAGATAGAATAATCTATTCTATAGATAGAATCTATTCTATTTATATCTATCTATTCTATCTAATCTATCCTATAGATAGAATAATCTTTCTAAAACACATACTTCTCCATTTAATAATCTTAAATGGCTTCTCAGTGCTGTCTACTGTGACCTACCAGGCCCTGAATGAACTGCCCTCTGTGCCTCATCTCATTTTCCCTTCGTGCCTCCAAAATCCAGTCACTCCTGACCAACCACCATTTCAAATACACCATTCTCTCTCATACCTAACCATGGC
Organism: Panthera uncia; assembly: GCF_023721935.1. Classification (NCBI taxonomy): domain Eukaryota; kingdom Metazoa; phylum Chordata; class Mammalia; order Carnivora; family Felidae; genus Panthera; species Panthera uncia. Next base: position 7,842,470 of record NW_026057586.1, on the reverse strand, counting down.
TCCCTTTATCTGGAAAGCAGCCCTCTCTAATTGGACTCCTATTCATTTCTGAAATTCCAACTTAGATCCACGTTTCCTAGAAGCATTCTCCAATGTTTTCCCACCACTCAATCACCTCAGGAACACTTCCCTCTGGCACCAGGAATTCTACTATAACAGGTGGTATTACACTGTATTGTGCATCTGTCAAAGTCTCCAACTACACCACAGGCTCCAAGAGGGCCAATTACCAAACTCATCAACATATCCCCAAGGCCTAGTACTGTATCTCGCACATAGTATATACTCGATAAACGTTTGCTGAGGAATGAATTTTCCTGGTTGAGTACTTGGTTAAAAAACTAATTCTGCCCTGAAACTAAACCCATTTATAAGAGATGTTGTAATTCATTTTGAGACTCACTGAAGTAGTTCTCAAAAACATCAATGAGATAGAATAATTGTTAATACTAAAAGGGTACAGATGATGTTGCCTTGAAGAGTGTATTTGAATCTAGTAAGTGTGCATGAATGCTTGAATAATTTAAATCACAATTATAAATGAAAAAGTAAATAAAAATAAGAATTAAGTTTGAAAAGAAAAAAAAAGAAAAGGTAAACTAGGGACTAAATTTTACTGAATAAGGTTAATAGGAAGATAACACGATTAAAGAAAACTCAAGATCCACAATTACTACTCTTCCTCAGAGCAATCTATGTAAAACTTGTGAAATTGTACACACTATTCAAGACTGTATGAGCCTAGACACTCTGAGTCTACTTAGAATTTCACCTGGTTTGGACCTTGATCAATGCTATTATTAAATAAACTGTGTCCCCTTCACTTGGAAAGCAGAAGCCATTAGAAGAAAAGAAAATGCTAAAATAAAATGACTACAATCTTATCTATATTCGAATAATACTTTGAACATAAATATTACAATAATTAACAAGGTTAAGCATATTGAGACATTTGACCAAGATGCCTCTTTCAGAATTATTTAAAAGGTAGTCTGAACTTCTAAGAAAGAAAATAGCACAAAATGTTACCAAGCTTTCTATTGAGAATGGTCAGGAGGAAGAAAAAGAGAACAAAACTACATGGAATTTTTCAACCTAAACACATTAAAATGGGTTTAAAAAAAATCATACTTTATAAAATATAATAAATTCATGCTCAGAGTCATTCAGGATGGTCTGGTTGCCACTCCACATGGCCTGGGTGTATACTCTTAATGTCAGTTTATTGACATGATCAGATGCCACGCTGGAGGTCAGGATGGAAAGGCACAAGCAAACTAACACTGTGGGAACAGGAACTGGAACAAGGCAGGAATGACAGCAGCTAGAGCTCTCTCTATAGATAACAAGTAAGTGAGCACCAAATGAAAGCCACATCAATGTGCAAAGAACAATCAGAGGCTTCAGCCTTTCTCAGTTCTGAGACCTAATCAGTGACAAGAGTACAAGGAAATTTCCACAAAAGAAACATTTTCCATTGTGAGGAGTATTTTTAGCAGCGTATTCACTAAAAAACGTTGTTATTCTGTTAGCAAGATGGAAACTAAATGTTACCTACCTTTAAAGAATAACACTTAAAGCTTAAGACTGATCTCATTATTAGCAGAACTTATTTTACTCACCTCTGAATAACAGGGTTAAGAGAGAAGACTGTTGTGAGAGGGCCACACGCATGACCGGGTCAGCACAAAGAACCTTCCTCAAAAGCGTGAGGCACGGCTGGATCAAGCACTCTACAACCTGGCCAGGAGGGAATAAACACAGTTATTTTATTATCAACAATTCTAAGGTGAGGTAAAATAAACTATAATCTTACTCTAAATTTTATGCTTTTTCATCAAAATTGTGTCAAACATAAATGCAAATAAATATTAAGAATTATTTTCCAGGGTGCCTGCGTGGTTCAGTCACTTAAGTGTCTGACTTCAGCTCAGGTCATGATCTCCTGGTTCGTGAGTTCGAGCCCCACATCGGGCTCCATGCTGACAAAACGGAGCCTGCTTGGGATCGTCTCTCTCTCCACCTCTCTCTGTGCCCTTCCCCCACTCATGCTCGCCCTCTCAAAATAATAAACTATAAAAAATTTTTTTGATAATTATTTTCCACTGAAAATAAGCTTTGCATATACTTCTGCTTACATAGCTTTAAAAAAGTTAAGATTAGTTTTCCTTTATAGAGATCCCACTCTTAGAAATAAAAACCTAAACAAGGTACTTGGTATTAATCAGGATTTAATTTTCAAGTACTTATCCAAATTCAGATGAATTTAGCTTCAGATCTGATTAATAAAAATACCAATCTGTAAAAATATGTATAGATACATATCAGTCTTACCTCACCATCCTGACATACACATTCATTTAAATATTCAATTATCTTGTCGATTAAGCATAACTTTTTCACCACAGCATGCATTTTAATATCTGTAAACCCCAAAAAAAGAAGTTACTAAGAGTTAAAAATTATTTTCTCAAGTTTTAAAAATACAGAACAGATATCCAAAACTCAAACTGTTAAAAATAGTTACACATGGTGTTGAATTTTAGAGAATGAAACTTTAAACTTCTACTGTATATACACCTGAACTATTTGAAAACTTTTAAGGAACAAGTACATCCTACTTACTTTTACAATGTAGAAATCAAAAACTATTACAAAAATAAGTTCAGACCCTAAAAACTACTAGAATTTTCAGTATATAAATGAATCCTTTTATTTGTACATGACAAATTATTTTCTTCATATTGTTTCACTGACAATCCTTCTGTTTTCCAAATCCATCACCTCAAAATGTTTAGAATTATCCACAAGTGATGTTAATAGCTTGCAACATGGTCATTTTCTATTAATTAACACTCAGATTTCAGGGGCGCCTGGTGGACTCAGTCAGGCAACTCTTGATCTTGGGAGTCCTGAGTTTGAGCCCCACACTGGGTGCTGAGATGACTTAAAAAAATAAAAGTAAATAAATACAAACTCAGACTTCTAATCTCAAACTGCCAATAGCAAATATAAAGGGTAAGGGATTGTTACATACTATATGTATTTCTGAAAAACATTAACTCTTTTTTAATAACATACATACTGCGTCTGTGTGTGTGTGTGTGTGTGTGTGTGTGCGTGCACGTTCACTGCTATGTACTGTTTATGTTCCCCCCAAATTCTTACGTTGAAACCTAATCTCCAGTGAGATATTAGAAACTGGGGCCTTTGGGAGGCAATTAGGTCATGAATGGTGGAGCACTGAAGAATGGCATGAGTGCCCTTGTCAAAGAGGCCTCAGGGAGCTTCCTTGCCTCTGCTCCCTATGAGGACATAGGGAAAAGATGGCTATCTATGGACCAAGAAGGTGGCTGTCACCAGACACCGAATCTGCTGGCACCTTGATCTTGCACTTTCAGCCTCCAGAGCTGTCAGAAATAAATTTCTGTTGTTCATAAGCTACCCAGTCTGTGGTATTCTATTAGAGCAGCCTAAACAGAGTAACACCTGTGCAAACACACACACACACACACACACACACACACACACACACACACACACAAAGAATTATCACTAGCAACAAAAGCTCTACTTGCTTATACGTTAAAGTATTTAACGTCTCTCAAGACAAATCATGTTCTCCTACACTCTCATTGAGAATATACATATATGCAATGAGAAAAACATAAATACTGTACCCATATTGATACTGAACTAGTAGCTGTGACTATAACTACCTTTAGCTGCCACTTAAAAAAAAAGTTTCCACTACTCACCAATACAGTGTACACCAAAATTATAAGTTTTATTTTTGGAATGTTAACAATACTGAAAGAACACTCTCTACAAGAGATTTTTGATCTTCTTAGCTAAGGCTGTCCACGTTTTCTAGAGCCTTATTTTCTGTAGTCTATATCATTGTTATTAAAGCCACAAATCTGCTGGATATGCTTTTTCAACTTACTCTCTCATCCCAGTTTCCACTAATGTCACGGGAGGAACGTTAAGCACATCCCATGTTGCGAGTCAGAAACAATCTTTTTATGTAAGTGCAAACTTATCATTTGTCTCAAAAATTATCATTTGTCTCAAATGTTAAAGATAATTATATACATCACATACAGGAAAAAATAAAAAACCGGAAGAATGGAAGCCTATGGAATAACACTACAAATAAAGTTAACAGTATATTTTACTAGCTGTTTTTTAAAATAAACCTTTAAAGAAAACACATAGCTACAGTGCACTATTTTTATTTTATCCACCCACAAAGTACTGTTTGATTGATTTCTCTACCCAAGACAGAACAAACTGAAAACATCGTATACTAGGTAAATTGAGAAAGGAACATTTGATTCACTATTAGAATTGTATCAATATCTTAGAAGGAAGACAATTCTATCATATGACATTCTACAGGTTAAATAATGGTACTGTAGACCAGGGATCAGCAAACTGTCTCTGAAAGAACTAGAAAATATGGTAGATGTTGCTGGTCACATATTGTCTTTGTCACATATTCTTTTTGTTTCTTTTTTCTAATAACTCTTTAAAAATGTAAAACCCAGGGTGCCTGGGTAGCTCAGTCAATTGAGCATCCAACTCTTCATTTTGGCTCAGGTCATGACCTCACGGTTTACAGGTTCAAGCCCCACAATGGGCTCTGTGCTAACAGCACAGAGCCTGCTTGGAATTCTCTGTCTCCCTCTCTGCCCCTCCCTGCTCATGCACACACGCTCTCACTCTCTCAAAAAAAATTAAATCAGTGAAAACAAAAAAAAGTAAAAACCATTCTTAAGGGCTATGAGAAAAAAAAAAAAAAAAAAGACCATAGCCTGCATCTGGCCCCCAAAACTGCAGTTTGCAACCCCTGATACCGCTGCGCTTAGTTAGCTATTTCAAGTCAACTATCAGCAGTACAGCAATCATTTTCCTTAAAAGACATTACCTTGCATAATCACAGCTAACTGTTCTGCGGCTGACTTTCTCAAGACAAGATCGATATCATCTGAGGTAAAGATTTCATACACCTTTTCAACAGTCTCCAACTGAAAACCAAAAAAAAGAAAAGAAAAAAAGAAAGAATTTGTTTTCATCTATTTCAAATTGTCCAATAAAATTTTATAATTTATACCATAAGAACAAAAGCTTCAAAATCAACTTTACTTAAGTGATATTCACATGATGTAAATTTGCAGCAATGATGCGCTATGTCAGGGAAAACTTAAGTTCTAAAACAAAGAGCCGTCATGTCAACTAAGCCTCTCTTCCTAAGGTAGATTTTGCCAGGAAGTCATTCACAACCCATTAGCCACCTTAAGAACTTCACAGAAAACATGCAAGCTACGTGACATTTCCCTAGGTAGCAACCTGAGAAGAGTGATCCCAGACATGTGACTGGGGACTTCTGTGTGGCTCCCAAAAGCCACCGGCTAGAAGACCTTGGCCCCCTACCTTTCCTGCCTCTTACACACCCTAAGCACATGGCCTTCTAGGGCTTGCTGCCCAGCATTCCAACACAGCCACTCCCAACACTAGTCACTCTGTACCAGGACAGGGTCTGAGGTGGCCAACCCAACAGTGAGTGGGGAGGGGACAGGACAAAGACGACACTCCATTCACCACCCACTGCTATCTCCTCGCCCTACCAGGGACTCACAAAGACAGTGCTAGAACCCCTACTCCCCACCACCCTCCGTGCCACACACTCGGCCCAGGAGCAACTACCAGTGGTTAGTGCTCAGGGAGTCCCCGGCAGGACCTGGTGCGGGGTCAAGGCAGGTCGAGGCGACAATCCTCCTGCGAGGGCTGTCACATGGCCCCAGATGCTTAGGTTAGAAGAACACTGTATGTGCTTCCCCATTTAAAAACTCCACTGTATTACCTGGGGCTGTACAATACTACCACAGGCTCTGGGGGGCTAGCCTAAACTTAAATAAAAACTGATAGACTGTATACTTGAAGCCACAAGAGAAGCTATCAAGCACAGGAATGAATCAATGATGATAACGAACAGCTTCCTTCATCTACTGCTGCACTGGTCCCGGACGGCGTGGGTACAGTCTTGACTAATGATGGGGAGTTGGGCGCTACACCTCTGGAGGTACAGAAAGAGCCAAAGATTTAGAAAAGAGGTCAACAACAAAATCCCAGAACTACTATGACATTTAAGAAGTCCCTTTGCCACCCGTATTACTTTTTTCCTCTTGCAAGGAAGAGGCTGATAACTTTTGTCATGGGAATGGTCTCCTTTTGGCTTAGAGGCTATTTTGAATGTAAGAAAAAGAAGAATTTCCGATAGTTTTTTACGTCAGTAGCATTTGTTTTTAAGAGTCACCACAGAATTTCTTTCCACTGCGTTAACCTTATATTATATTTAAATTATTATTCTAATTAATTTGCATTTCCAGCATATATATTAAAAGGATATAAAGCCAGGCATGTAGTAGGCACTGAAGAAATCCAAGAAATATTTATTCAATAAATAAATGTATCCAGAAGCCAGATAAAGCAGAAGACAACTTCAAACTACCATGAATAACCACACTTGAAGGTAGCTAGCACCTGTTCTCAGATGCATAAACCAACTGAAGAATGTAACATAAAATATGTGATATACAAATATAGCAAGTAAGCACAAAATAAGAAACTCAAAAGTTATATTCACCTTAATAATCAGTTCTTTTCTGTCATCCAATTTGAGTTCAATAGGTTTCTTCACGATAAATAAATTAGTAACTCTGGAGAGAAGTCTGGCATCTATTGAAGGGCGCTTTACATGAGCCCCGTCTTCCCTTGTAAGATGGCATGCTAAAAGCTTTAATGCTAGTGAACGGACCCTAAAGAAACAAAGTGTTCCAATCAACGTTTTGTAATATACAATGCCTATAAATTTTAAAAGCCTACAACCACAAAGCATTATTGTATATCAACACAATAATTAGCCATGCTTATACTGACATTACTAACAATGGTACTTTACTTTTCTATTAAAACTTTTGGTGCACAACCACAATTATTTTTTCAATTTCATATTTATAAATAAACATCAGAAGTAAGGAATCAATAAAGTTACAGTTACAAATGAAGAGACAGACTCACTGAGACTGTCAACTTCACAGTCCATTATCAACACCATAGTCAACTGCAGTACATTAACCTGCAAATTACAACCCTAACTCCTGATTCCAAGTCCAGTGATCTAGCTCAAAATCAAAAATTATCACAGACTCATGAACAGAGTACAAACATTAGGTCAAACCTCCAGGAAAGTAATCACATTAATAACTAAAATGTGATGTCTTAACAATATTTGAAACCGTTCTTATATTACGGGTTAAACAGATTCTTCTCAAATAAGGAAACGCAGGGGTGCCTGGGTGGCTCAGTCGGTTAAGTGATCAATTCTTGACCTCAGCTCAGGTCACGATCTCATGGTTCAGGTTGTGAGACTGAGTCCCATGTGAAGCTCTGTGCTAGGAGCGTGGAGCCCACTTGAGATTCTCTCTCACCCTCTCTCCCTCTCTCTGCCCCTTCCCTCCCTGTCAAAATAAATAAAAAAAAAAAAAAATAAGAAAATGTAAATATTTGTGATTCCCATCAAAATTCTGTTTTATCTGGAATGGATTAGAATTAAGGTCATTTCAGTGGCCAGGTGGGAGATTTCAAGAAAAGACTAGATATTGCATGCCATTAGACAACAAAACGGAAAAAACAAAACACCATCAAGTAGACAAAGGACACTGAGTTGAGAGACAGTGAGACAACCAGGTATCTATCACTACTCTGACAGGTTCCTGAACTATATAAAAACTGGGCAAACTGTAAGCGAGTAATCCAAGTTCCAAGTTCTGGGTTTTAAGTATAGCTTATAAAACAAGAGTTAAGACCTGCGTATTCGGGGAGACCTCCCTCCTGCGGCCAAGGCTGGGTCACCTTGCTGTGTGTGGTCCCGTCACCCTGAAGTTCCTATATCGTAACATTCATCTTGCATCATTGCAACTAATAATAAAGTGTAACTGGCAAATGCTCTCCCCCCAGTTGCACATCCAATTCTGTACGGGCAGTGCCGCGCTCACGCTGTGCGCGGTCACGTTCCCACGACCTGCCACAGCTCTTAGGCACACAGGTGACATCAATAAGTACTTGCCAAATCTAACAGAAAGCAGAAACTTACAGTAATATTATTAATAGATACCATCTCCAGAGTACTAATATCTACTCCAAGATGGCGTGGGAAGTCAGGCAAACCTTCGCCCTATACCATATGCTGTTGGAACAGCTAGCTACCTACACGAAGCTCTTCCTTTGCTTTGCTGCCTTCGCCCCAGGCCAACGCCACCTGTATTAAACTCTGGGGCTGTCAGTTTAGGGACAGCACAACTCCCAGTGAGAAGGCTGGAGTGGAATGTGGAAAGCATATACGTATGCATCTCCTCTAGTACGAAATTTAGCGTCTTTTTAGGTTTCGCATGTGGCGCCAGAGTCCAGTTATTCCATTTATTTCCTTCAACAAATAGGTTTAGAGCGGATTTATGTCCAAAGTACTCTAGGAAGTTCCGAGGACATAAAGATCAGCTGGTGGACAGGGTTCCGGCCTACGTGGAGTTTAGGGGCTGGTGGGACAGGGTAGAACTGACCGGATGAGAACAAGTATGTAATTCAAAGTGTTTTGAGTTCCGAGTGACCGAGAACTGCCTTACTGGGAGAGCGGTCTGGGCTGGCGGTGGGCTCCGGGGAGGGGATTTCTACGTGCTCGGAATGTCCTGCCCGATCAAGTCAGTCTTTGTTGACCCGGGGACTCCGGGCCTCCGAAGGTGCACGGGAAACAAACTTCTGTTGTGTGAAATCACCAAATCTGGGGGTGTGGCGTACTACAGGAGCCCCTTAAAAAGGCACCCCCAGCCCTGTGGAGGCCGGCCCCTGCGGAGCACAGCTCCACTCGCCCTCTGCCTGCATCACTTAAGTCTACCGAACTTGATGTCTGGGCTGTAAGGTGCTACCTCTCTTCTCTTGATTTCCCTCCCTGCGTTCTCTGGGCCTGTTAGACGATATCCGCCTACTTCCGGCGTTCTCGGTCTGATCATCTGCCTACAAATAAGCTCCTGCATTATCGGGATGCGAGGTTTGAGTGAAGCAAAATCATCCACCGTCAAAAGGACATCTGGCCCTCCCAGCCTGTCAACCGGCTCTGTAAGCCTTGACCTCTTCTCAGTGAGGGAAAACCTAACCCCTGTTACCTAAACAGCACCAGAAACATCCACGGGGCACTGGCAGAGAGGGCGAGACGACAGTGCATTTTTCTTCTTCTCGTTTGGTTTCAACGGCACGTAACACTACTGGTGGGGAAAAGAACACTTTTCCAGCTTCCCAAAGGCCAGGACAAACGCCTGCTCACTCTGGTGTTCGGTCAACCGGGCCGCTACCCTTTGACCGAGGCCTGCTTTTCACAGCGCCCGCCCGCGGAGCCAAGCAGGGTGCCGGTTCCTGAGGAGGCACGGCGCGCGCGTCCCCGCGGCTCAGCGGCAGCCCACAGCCCCAGCAACGGCACGTGGCGGCGCCGGCACCCGGAGCGGTCCCACAGCGAGGCCGGCTGCCTCTGCGGACGCTCCGGGCACGCAGCTTCCCTTCCCTTTCCCTTCACCTTCGTTGGTTCTCCCCTGCGTCAGAAGGACGCAACACCGAGGCCCCCCCCCCCGCCGTCCCCGCTCTCGGCGCAGGCGCAGCCCGGGAGCGCGCGGCTGTACTCACGGCGGCTTCTTCACGAGCAGCAGCCGCAGCAGGGCCCTCAGGTGCGCGGTGCCGGGGAGGGCCCCCTCGTCCGCCTCGGGGCTCGCTCTGCTCAGGAGGAGGACGCATTTTCCCAGAGGCTCTTCGGTGTCCGCGTAGCCCTAACGGATTTCGGAGAAGGGGAAGTGACCGTTTGCTGGACACATGCCGCTCTTTTTTAACTTGGAAAGAAGAACTGCGGAGGCCCGTCGAGCAGCCCCCGGACTTCCTTCAGTTCGGCCGAGGAGTCACTTGGCACCATGAGGTGAGAAGCTTACATAAAGCTGCGCTTAAAAATAACACTGCGGAACTTCAGGAGAATAGGCCGACTCCCCCGACGCCCGCCATTCCTCTGTTTTCCAAGGCCCTGACTGTGGCACCTCCCGCGGAGGACGCAGACACGAAGGGCCGCCTCTCCGCAAGGGCTGTTCCCAGAATGGCGCTGCCCAGCCACTTTCTCACCCACAGACAGCGGGGTGGCGTGGGGGGGGGGGGGGGAAACCCCGGGGGGGGGGGGGACCCCAATCCCCTCGCTCCTCCCCCTCCATCACCCAGCACGAGTGCCGGAAAAGCCTGTTCCCCAGAACCTGTTAATCGAAGTCCCCGTACGTACAGGCATGGAAGTCACCAGTCAAGTTTCGTTACACACCACGTGCTTCCAAAGCCCCGCGAGCCGTGCCCGAGAGCCTCCACGGAAGGCCGCGTTCCGGGCTTCGGTCGGTGCCACACGCCTGCTCCTCGCTGCTCACCCCCCGCCCCGGCCGGGTACGTGAAGTGCACGCGCGCAAAGGAGCTACCACCGCGCCCTGCTCGCCCCCCCCCCCCATCTCCCTCGCCACGTGACAGCTCTGCTGTGTGCACGTGCTTCCGTCAGTCACGCTCGACGCCAGACAAACGGGACGGGAAGTGGGGAACCGCTCCGAGTACCTGCAGCACGGGAATGACAGGACACAGAGACTCAATGAACTTGCTCCAGGTCGCCGCTGTCATCATCAGTCGTCCCTGCAGCAGATACATCAGAATGGCCTTGGCAGCGGCGTTCACCTGCCCGACGAGACGACACGATCAAAGAACCCGACGAAGTGAGGTCTCCCGCCAAGTCACCGTATGTGCCCGTAACTCTGTGTAAAATCTGGGAAGGCGCTCCAATTAACGTCCCTTCCTTCAAATTTCACATTCCGCAGCTTCACCTTACGTTCTGGTCTCAACCCGTCTTCCTCCCTAACGATAAGGATTTCCTTGTGGTTTTGTGTTTTTTGTTTTTGTTTTACATTTAAGGTATATTTTTCCATTCAATACAATGTTCCCTCATAATACAACCTGCTTGCCATAACTGCTGTACAGTTCGTAGCCTACATGAAAAACATAAACAGCTTCATCTGAATTCTTTGAGAACAAGTATGTCCTATATTTTGATTCTCACATTTTCCTTAACATTTCTTTTTATGTAAATAACACCGCAACTAAACCCATACATCAAAAGCAAGTTTCTTCTCAGCTTCTCATCACACTATCTACTTATATTACAATATTATCTTCATTTAACTGAGTATAATTATATTTGTCTTTTGCATTTACTCTTAACATGGCCATACCTCATTTTTGGGTTCCTGAATGCCAAATGCAGAGATTTCATACAGAACTTTCGGGTGAAGTAGAAAATGAATTCCATTACAAAGTGAAGACACAGGTTTAGTGACATTATGGACACCTAAACATTCCTGTAAAATAGTTTTAAAAAAATTCAGTGACACTAATTCTCCAAAGGACTCCTCTTTCTTCTGTTGACACTTTTTCACTTCATTGAAACTTTTCTTTTACCTAATACAGGATGAAAAAAAAGTTCTCTTGCCTGAGCTTTTGAGTCTACATGATACGCGTGTTATGTTACTCTCTGCCAACAAGCAGTTTTCATAATGATAAACATAAAAAAATAACATAACAAACTTATCCCAGGGTGTTTATATTTTGCTTACTGAGGTTTGAGGAAGAAAAAATTCAAATGAAAACAGACTTGAAGTTTTGGGGGAAAGGGAGGACAACATATATGCAGGATATTTATCATCAATATATTGATAATACATCACTGAATACAAGTACTGACTGCGTACTGTCTCTCAGACTCATTATCACAAATTCTTTTCTCAATCGGAGCTAGAGAACACTATTTTCTTAGGGACTGCCTAAGATGGCAGAGGGGAAAAAAGCTCCCTGAAATATTAACAGAATTTAAATACAATATAAAAAGGTAAACATAAAATCCACAGTGACTCTCAGAAATGAAATTTTCTTTGCTCTGCAAAATTCTACTTCCTAACCACTACCAATAATTCAGAGGTCAAAAAGTTATACATACACATACGTACATATACACACACGTATTTATACATATTTTTTCTCTTTAAATTTTAACTTCATGCCAGACAGCAACTGTATATTCTGAGCTTTTGAAAGAGCATAGCCTTGGCTTATGGTTTAAGAAAAGCTCTGTCACTTACTTCCTCAAAACACTTAAGCTCTCTGACCTTCAGTTTCTTAATGGGAATAAGACGCGATCCTTAATGAAACACTCTTCTTCTCTCATCACTAAATACATATCAACTTACCTACACTGGTCTTTATGCCAAACAAAAAAGCACTAGAATCCCATCCAAGACCAATCCTGCCCGTAACCTGCATCCTAGCTGTCCTCCTAACACCTGTTCCTGTACCTGTGTTCCTGCACAGTTCCTGCACCTGTGTCTTCTTCTCCAGCACCTTTACTTCCTCTTCTTCCAGGGTTAGTCCTGTGACTCTGTCACATGCTCTAAGGGTCCCCGGATCTAATATGCCCCTGCTGCTACCAGTCCATCTTCCAGCTCTCCATCGCAACACAGCACAAGTCCTAGGCCTCTATGTGCTCACTCCCAGGTTGTCCTCCACCCACACCAGCAGGACCTCAGGCCCCATCACCCCACAGAAGCCTCCTGTCAACTTCGTGACACTGAACCCAATGCGTTCATCCCTGTTGTCATTTGACTCCGCCCAGGATACCATACTCCCCTCTCCTCTCAGACACTTCTGTATTTCTGTTGCTGGCTCCTGCTGTGCCCACCTTCCATCTGGTTAGACCCTAGATGGCCTCTCCCCAGTCTCTCACCAGATGACCCAACTTGGCCTTGTGGCTTTCAGCACCATCTCTGTGCTGATGACTCGAAATTTTACAGCTAGTCTGGGCTCCACACTCCAGAGACAGTTTGGTGCAAAGCTTAAGAATAGAGTTTAGGAGTCAGACTGTCCGGGTTCAAAGTCCAGTTTTACTACTTCTAGACCTTGGACAAGTTCATAGCATCTCTGTTTTTTCAAGAGAGAATACATACCTTATAGTGTTATGAAGATTAAAGTAGGGAATACATTTATAAAAGTACCTGATATACAGAATAAATGTTAATTGTTATCATTACTATTGCCACTATCATATAACTGGCATTATTATTATTATTATATTCAACCATCTACTTAGCATCTCCACTTACATGTAAAAAGGCATCTCAAATTTAACACATTCAAAATAATTCTATCCAACCCACAATCCAATACTGGGGACAATATGATCAATCCAATTACTAAATCCCAAACCCCAGAACTCCTCCTTGATGCTTTCTATACCCTACTCCCATTACCAGTAGACCAACCAGCTCTACATCCATTATGTATCCTGAATTCATTTTCTTCCCAGCATCTCCACCACATCATCGTATCTCACTGGAGCCACTACAGTGGAATTGGCCTTTTGGCTTCCACTCTTGACCCCTGACAATTGATTCTCCACACAATAGGAAGAGTGATCTTTTTAAAAAAGGTAATCAGATCAAATCAATTTCCTGCATAAAATCATTCATAGCTTCTCACTGTATTTAGAATAAAATTCAAAGCTTTATAATGGTTGGCAAGGCATTTCAAGGAATTATTTAAAATCCATTTCAAATATCTGAACATCAAAGCCAATTCCACTATTCTAAATTTCTGAGTGTAAGAACTATCCCACGCATATGGAGCTCAGCTTCTTGACCTCCTCATCTCAATAACATTACCTGCCCGATATCTCAGAACACTTCAACTTACCTTTCGCTTGTTTTCCTTCTAAAATCACAAATACAGGTTTCTACCTTGCTTAACACTTTGTAACATACTATTTCCCGTGACCTCCAGTGTATAATCCTAACTACTTCCTTCCCTCTGGCCTTTACTTCCTCTGATTCTATGGGCTATCACTTCAGCTACTCAGCTTACTTTCACCAAAGGCCTTCCCTCCCATCCTCAAGGAAAAACCACAATGCTCCATGGATCCAGATGTTCACATTCTCCAAAACCACAAACAGCTAGCCAAAGATAACTATGCAAAGATTTGTTTCACTAACAAGATTATTAAGACAATCAACTGGGCTCTCATTGCAACCCCCAAATCCTTCTATTTGATTATATCAAACTTCTACTCATATCAGTCATTTCAAACACATTGCAAATACCACTTACTCTCAATCTCAAAGAGAATATACAATTCAACTTGCTGCTCCACCTAAGCCCACCTAAGTTCAGTTAGCTATCAATATTCTAGATCCCAATGCCTTCAACTTTCAAAGGCACTAGCTTCTCCTAATTAGCCACTTGTCACCCTCTACCTTTCCCTCTCAACTGGTTCTTTTGATGAGTATTTCAACATATTAAATGAAGATATAACTTCCTAACAAGCCCCTCCAGGCTATGGTATCAACTCTGTCAAATCCATGGAAACAAGGCAGAAGTAATTATAAAACCACTGTCTACAGAATATAAGATTCCCCAAGTATAAACTACCTGCCAAAGATAACCTTACAATCAAAAATCACATCACCGGTTGGCTGAAAACAACAACATAAGAGATTCAATAGCCATAATAAATGAAAGCATTCTATGTAATAGAATGATCTAAATAAGATTATAAAATTAGTATGTTTAAAATTTTCAAAGAAACAAAAGAAGAAAATGAAAGACTATTATGAAAAGAATGAGTTAAAAAAAGAAGCAAAGAGGGGCGCCTAGGTGGTTCAGTTAGTTGAGCCTCCAACTTCAGCTCAGGTCATGATCTCACGGTTCCTGAGTTCAAGCCCCCCATGAGACTCTGTGCTATCAGTGTAAAGGCTGCTTTGGGTCCTCTGTCTCCCTCCTTCTCTGCCCCTCACCTGCTTGTACTGTATCTCTCAAAAATAAATAAACATTAAAAAAATATTTTTAAAAAAGTATAGTAATGAAAAATGGAATAAGCAAAATCTAAAACTTGATGAATAAATTAAAAGCAACAATGATGAGTTAAAGATGGATGTTATTTATAAAAAAGAAAAACAAGGGCACTTGCTTGGTGGCTCACTCAGTTAAGCATCCAAACCTTGGACTCTTGATTTTGGCTTGTGTTATGATCTCTCGGTTCATAGGATCAAGCCCTGTGTCCGGCTTCACACACTGAGCATGGAGCCTGCCTGGGATTTCCTCTTCCTCTCTCTCTGCCCCTCACCCACACGCACATGCATGCTCTCTCTCTCTCAAAATAAATAAACTTTAAAAAATACATATATATTTTAAAAAAGAAAAAACAGAAAAATAACAACTGTTGGGGACCGTGCAGAGAAACTGGAAGCATTATGCACTACTGGTAGGGATGTAAAATGGTGCAGCCACAATGGAAAACAGCATGGCAGGTCCTCAAAAAATTAAAAATAGAACTACCATATGATCCAGTAATTCTACTTCTGGATATACACTCAAAAGAAATAAAAGCAGGGACTCAAACAGATATCTGTATGCCCATGTTCAAAGAAGCACTGTTCACAATAGCCAAAAGAGGGAAACAACCCAAATCTTCTTGAACAGAGGGTGGCACGTCAACAAATGTGGTATTTACATGCAAGAGTATTATACAGCCTTTAAAAAGGAATGCAATTCTGATATATGCTGTAACATAAATGAACCTTGAAGACATCATGCTAAGTTCAAAAAAAAAAAACCAGACACAAAAAGGCAAACACTGATTCCACTTATATGAGGTACCTAGTGCAGTCTCATTCAGACAGAAAGCAGAATGTTGGCTACCAGGGGCCGGGGGGAGGGAGAGTGGGGAGTTATTGTTTAATGGGTACAGACTTTCAATTTGGGAAGTTAAGTTTTGGAGATGGGTAATGATGACAGTTGCACAACAATGTGAATGTACTTGATGACACTTAACTGTACACTTATAAATGATTAAATGGTAAATTTTGTGTCATGTATATTTTACTACAAATTTTAAAAAGCAAATTAGACATGGGTGAGGAAAGAATTAGCATCCTGAATGACTGCACTGAGGAATCCCAGCCAACCAAATCAAAACAAGACACAGAAAATGGGAAAGAGGACTTAAAAGACACAAAGAGTAAAATGAGGTCTACCTAGATCTAATGAGAGTTCTACTTGGAGAGAACAGTAAGGATAAGGAAACAGCAGTAATTAAGAATTATCCAGAAATGAAGGTAGATATGAGTCTTTTGGCTAAAGAGTGATAAGATAAATAAAAAATGTACACAAAGACACACTGTAATGAAACTGTAGAACACCGGAGACAAGGAAAAGATCTTAAAAACAAGTAAACAACAAAAAAAGAAAATTATAATTTAACTGATAGCAGACTTCTCAACAATGATAGAAGCCAAACAAAGCACTATTGGCAAAGTGCTACGGAAAAACAGCAATAGACCTAAATAGTTCTCTATCCACCTAAACTATCACTCAGGAATAAGGTAAAATCAAGGCATTTTCAAACACATGTACTAACAGTTACAGACCTTCAATGAAAATACTGAAAAAAATATTTCAGTACAAAGTAGACTGAACCTAAATATGTATCAATAAAAAGTGTTTTCAATCTAAAGAGCAGTTAAGAAGAATGAATTGGTAAGATCTGAGTCCTACCATTAAATGAAAGCCATAAGGCAGCAAAAACATATGAAATTATATATTTTTTTAAGCAGAAAAAACAGTTGCATACATTATTTATAAAGACATACATACATACATAGTACAAATATATATATGGACAAACACCAATTATGTAAGAGTGGTTGTCTTGGTGGATGAAAGAAGAGGAAAAAGGAAAGAAGCTTCAGTTATAACTAATATTTTTATTTCTCTGAATAAAAGAGGGTTAGAAGCAAAACTGGCAAAATGTAAACATTTGTTTTATCCAGTTAGTACTTACAAGAATGATGAATATAAGAGTACATTTTCAAGAGTACACAGTAACATGTTATCTTTCAGTACTGATCTATGTACAACGTTCTTTGCAATATTGAAATAGTTAATATTTTATGTACTACTCTATGCTGAAATATTTTATAACTTAAAAATGAAAGTATTTTCTTCAAAAGAAAAATAGTACTATAGCTAACACTAAAACATTTAAGCCAAATAACCTAAATTTTTTCCTAAGCATAGAAATCACTTTTGAACACATGACAGAAATCATTTTCTTACAATACTCCCATCATTAACACAACATAAATGTCTTTTTAATTAATTTATTTACTGTTTAATTTACATCCAAGTTAGGTAGCATATAGTGCAACGAGTTCAGGAGTAAATTCCTTAATGCCCCTTACCCATTTAGCCCATCCTCCCTCCCACAACCTCTCCAGCAACCCTCTGTTTCTTTTCTCTATTTAAGAATCTCTTATGTTTTGTCCCACTCTGTTTTCATATTATTTTTGCTTCCCTTTCCTTATGTACATCTGTTTAGTATCTTAAATTCCTCATATGAGTGAAGTCATATGATACTTATCTTTCTCTAATTTTGCTTAGCATAATACCCTCCAGTTCCATCCACATAGTTGCAAATGGCAAGATTTCATTCTTTTTGATTGACAATACTCCATTGTACATATATACCACATCTTTTTTATCCATTCATCCATTGATGGACATTTGGGCTCTTTCCATACTTTGGCTATTGTCAACAGTGCTGCTATAAACATTGGGGTGCATGTGCCCTTTCAAACAGCACACCTGTATCCCTTGTGTAACTACCTAGTAGTGCAATTGCTGGGTCGTAGGGTAGTTCTATTTTTAATATTTTGAAGAACCTCTACTGTTTTCCAGAGAGGTTGCACCAGTTTGCATTCCCACCAGCAGTGC
This sequence comes from Panthera uncia, assembly GCF_023721935.1. Taxonomy (NCBI): domain Eukaryota; kingdom Metazoa; phylum Chordata; class Mammalia; order Carnivora; family Felidae; genus Panthera; species Panthera uncia. The sequence goes on along the minus strand of NW_026057586.1, from coordinate 7,824,542 downwards.
AAAAGAGATCCTTTTTCTCTGCATCCTCACCAACATCTGTTGTTGCCTGAGTGGTTAATTTCAGCCATTCTGATGGCTGTAGGATGGTATCTAATGGTGGTTTTGATTCATATTTCCCTGATGATGAGTGATGTTGAGCATCTTTTCATATGTCTATTAGCCATCTGGATTTCTTCTTTGGAAAAGTGTCTATATATGCTTTTGCCCATTTCTTCACTGGATTGTTTTTTGGGTGTTGAGTTTAATAAGTTCTTTATAGATTTTGGATACTAACCCTTTATCTGATATATCATTTGCAAATTCCATTCCATTGGTTGCCTTCTAGTTTTGCTGATTGTTTCCTTCGCTGTGCTTTTAAACTTGACAAGGTCCCAATATTTCATTTTTGCTTTTATTTCCCTTGCCTCCAGAGACATGTTAAGAAGTTGCTGCGGCCAAGGTCAAAGGGGTCAAAGTAGCTTGTTTTCTCCTCCAGGATTTTGTTGGTTTCCTTACATTTAAGTCTTTCATCCATTTTGACTTTATTTTTGCGTATGGTATCAGAAAGTGGTCCAAGTTCATTCTGCATGTCGCTGTCCAGTTTTCCCGACACCATTTGCTGAGGAGACCATCTTTTTTCCATTGGATATTCTTTCCTGCTTTGTCAAAGATTAGTTGGTCATACATTTGTGGGTCCATTTCTGGGTTCTCTATTCTGTTCCATTGATCTGTTTTTGTGCCATTATCATACCGTCTTGATGATTACATCTTTGAAGTCTGGAATTGTGATGCCTACAGCTTTGGTTTTCTTTTTCAGGAATGCTTTGGCTATTTGGGGTCTCTTCTGGTTCCAGACAAATTTTAGGATTGTTTGTTCTAGCTCTGTGAAGAATGCTGGTGTTATTTTAATAGGGATTGCACTGAATATGTAGATTGCTTTGGGTAGTATCGACATTTTAACAATATTTGTTCTTCCAATCCAGGAGCATGGAATATTTTTCCGTTTTTTTGTGTGTGTCTTCTTCAATTTCTTTCATAAGCTTTCTAGAGTTTCAGTATATAGATTTTTCACCTCTTTGGCTTGGTTTATTCCTAGGTATTTTATGGGTTTTGGTACAATTATAAATGGGATCAATTCCTTGATTTCTCTTTGTGCTGCTTCATTATTGGTGTATAGAAATGCAACCAATTTCTATGCATTGATTTTATATCCTGCAACTTTGCTGAATTCATGTTATCAGTTCTAGCAGTTTTTTAGTGAAGTCTTTGGGTTTTCCACACAGAGTATCAGGTCGTCTGCAGAGCTAAAGTTGGACTTTCTTCTTGCCAATATGGATGCCTTTTATTTCTTTGTGTTATCTGATTGCTGAAGCTAGGGCTTCCAGCCCTATTCACCACCACTTGAAAAGCAGTGGTGAGAGGGAACATCTTTGTCATGTTCCCGACCTTAAGGGGAAAGCTCTCGGTTTTTCTCCATTGAGGATGATATTAGTGGTAGGTCTTTTGTAAATGGCCTTTATGATTTTGAGGTACAATCTTTCTATCCCTACTTTCTTGAGGGTTTTTATCAAGAAAGGATGCTGTATTTTATCAAATGCTTTTTCTACACAGAGTTATTTAGTTTTTTAATTCATTTTTGACAGAGAAGAGAGAGAAAAAGAGAGTGGGGGAGGGGCAGAGAGAGAGGGAGAAAGATTGAGAATCCCAAGAACGCTCCACACTGTCAGTGTGGAGTACGGTGTGGGGCTCAAAGTCAAAAACTGTAAGATCATGACTGGAGCGAAAATCAAGAGTTGGAGGATTAAGCGGCTGAGCCACCCAGGCGTCCCTAATTTTAGAGTTTTGGCTTTTTTTTAATGTTTATTTATTTTTCAGAGAGACACAGAGTGCAAACAGAGGAGGAGCAGAGACAGAGGGAGACACAGAATCTGAAGCTGCCTCCAGGCTCTGAGCTGTCAGCACAGAGCCCGGCGCTGGGCTCAAACTCACAAATTGCGAGACCATGATCTGAGCCGAAGCCGGATGTTTAACCACCTGAGCCATCCAGGCACCTCCCTAATTTTAGATTTTTAGTAAGAGAACCCAATGGCGCCCAGCTGGCTCAGCAGATAGAGCATGCGACTCTTGATATCAGGGTTATAAGTTCAAGCCTCACATTGGGCATGGAGCCTACTTTAAAAGAAAAATAAAATGCTATTTAAAAAAGAGAAAGAAAGAAAGAAAGAAAGAAAGAAAGAAAGAAAGAAAGAAAGAAAGAAAACCCACTATTTGCTCTCCCCACCAAAAACAAAACAAAACAAAACCCAAAAAACCCACCTTAATAATTTCCAAACAGCAGTTGTAAGTTTCAACTTTCACTTGCAGTAATGGGTGAGATAACATTCGAAGAAACACCTTCTGACTTTCTCCTTGAAGTAATGGACTGGCCTGTGCAGATTTCCAGCTGGTAAAAAGGTAAAACATCCAAGACATCTAAGGTAAGCGAGTTACTAAAGAGATTGAAAAGAATATTGGAAAGGGTTTCTTCCTACTCCAGTTCCTCCAAGTGGGATCTTATTTAACTAACCCAATATTAATATCTATCCAAGCACTTGTTTCAAGGCAGAAAATATTCTCTTAAAAAGTACCCAAGGGGTGCCTGGGTGGCTCGATTGGTTAAGCGTCCGACTTCAGCTCAGGTTGTGATCTCACGGTTCGTGAGTTCAAGCCCCACATCAGGCCCTGTGCTGACACCTCAGAGTCTGCTTCAGATGGTGTCTTCCTCTCTCTACTCCTCCTCTGCTCATGTTCTATCTTTCTCTCTCTCAAAAATAAATATCAAAAAATATTTTTTTTAAAGTACCCATACAAGTCTTTAAAAACCCATATTTGGAATGTAAACTGATACAGCCATTATGGAAAACAGTACAGTGTTTCCTCAAAATTAAAAATAGAACTACTATATGATCCATCAATCCCACTTCTCATTATGAATCCAAAGGAAATGAAATCAGTATCGCAAAGAAATCTCTGTTCTCCCATGCTCATCCTAGTATTACTCATAACAGCCAATACAGTCGACCTCTGAACAACACAAGGGTTAGGGGCACCAACCTCTATGCAGTTAAAAATCCATGTATAACTTCTGACTCCCCAAAAACTTAACTACTAATAGCTTACTGTTGATCAGAAACCTTCCCAATAATTTTAACAGCCAATAATACATATTTTGTACGTTATATGCATTATACATTGTACTCTTATAATAAAGTAAGCTAGAGGAAAAAAAGTTTGAACAATCATAAGGGAAAAGACATTTACAGTAGTATACACATATTTATTGAAAAAAATCTGGGGCGCCTGGGTGGCTCAGTCGGTTGAGCGTCCGACTTCGGCTCAGGTCATGATCTCACAGCTTGTGAGTCCAAGCCCCACGTCGGGCTCTGTGCTCACAGCTTGGAGCCTGGAGTCTGCTTCAGATTCTGTGTCTCCCTCTCTCTCTGCCCCTTCCTCACTCATGCTCTGTCTCTCTCTCTCTCTCTCTCAAGAATAAATAAAACATTTAAAAAAAAAAGAAAAAAAAAATCTGCATTACCCTCGCAGTTCAAACCTGTATCATTCAAGGGTAACCATATATGGAAACAACTCAAGTGTCCATGAATAGATACACAAGTAAAGAAAATGTGGTGTATATATACAATGGAACATTATTCAACCTTAAAAAAAAAAAAAGGAAATCCTATCATTTGTGACAACACAGATGAAGCAGGAGTCCATTAGGCTAAGTAACTTAAGCCAGGTACAGAAAAGACAAATACATGGCATAATCTCATTTACATGTGTAATCTAAAGAAGTCAAACTCATAGAAGCAGAGAGTAGAATGGTGGTGACCAGGGACTGAGGAATAGGAGAAATAGGGAGATGTTGTTCAAAAGGTACAAAGTTTCAGTTATTCAGAATGAATACATTCTGGAGATCTAATGTACTCTATGAGGACTAGAGTTAATAATACTGTATTGTATCCTTGATACTTGTTAAGAAAACAGATCTTAAATGTTCTTACCACACACACACACACACACACAAACATAGTGACTATGTGAGGTAATAAATAAATAAATAAATCCCATACTTAATCAATATTTATCATCATGGAATTTACTCCTTCCAAAAGCAATGAAGACCCTAAATTCTAAATAGGAATCTGCTCCAATGTCTTCAAAATAAACAGTGCATGACGCATTCTAAAAATCCATATAGGAAAACAGTAGGAAGCAATGAAACTTACATTAAAAAACCCTCATTTTAAGTTATTAATCAAAACTTTAGAGACAAATAAACAAATATGCTTGAATACTTGGTTTGGATGGACACCAAAACAAATGTATAAAAATCCAGGGATAATTCATTTTGATTATAGGCATGGTATTTTTAAAGTTTACCCTATAAAATAGTTAACTGCCCTAATGCAGCTATACATATACAGTTCAGAGGTCAAACATACATAAAAACAATTTTAATTAAAAAACAGTAAAAATTAAGGCCAGTTCTGTTTTCATTGTTCCTAAGTGCACACATACACAATATATCCTATAATAATATAATCATATCAAGAAAGCGAGTATTACATCTTTGAACATATGCAGATGATTTCCTTTATTAGGGGGAAATGCTGATGATAGGAAAAGCTTCGCAAGGCTTGGTCTGCCAGCTCCACTAATTCTAAGAGATTCTTCTCTCCCTAAAAAAAACAGCAGAAGGGAACAGTAAATGTCAAGTTCATGTACAGTAGAATTCTCAACAGCTAACTAAGCAACTTCAAGAAATTAGATCATTCAAAGACCCTGAGACTGTTCACATTTACTTAAGTCCACTTTCCTAACAAGCAAACTAAAAATGTCAGCTTAGGGGGGAAAATTCCTAGCTAAATGCCACAAGAGACTATTTTTCACTTCCAAGTAGGCTTAAAGTTACAATCGAGTGGCCACATTCTTTGACAGTTTGTAGCCCTATCTCCCTACTAACTGTAGACTCAAAGCAGGACTTGTGTATTTTATGATCCACTTCCCCTTCTACATGCTGACCACTTCTACAAACATAAAGGACAACCAACACATCATGATTAACTGACCATGCAGAATATCACGGAAATAATTTGACAATCTGAACTTCTATCACGGAAGAAACAAGAAGCCAGCAGCAGTGAGATATGGCAAAACAAAAGGAAAAAATAACAGGTAAATAAAGGAAAATTAGAACTAAGAGGTTGAGATAATTTCCACTGTAGGAAACAAAAGGAATAAAAATTTATTTCCTAATTTTTTAGATCTTCAGGACCCATTTTGGTACTTCCAAACAGTAAACAACAATTATAGTCAGTGTCTATTTTAAGACTCATAAACCCCTTTACTGACAACATACTAAATATCCTAAAAGTATCTCTAAAAGGGATAAATAACAATACATAATCTTTGCCATAACACTGCACCTAAAGTCATTCTACCTTACAATCTACCTCGTTATTGTATTTAATAAAAAATCAGGCTCTGTGTATGTAATAAGTCTATGAAATATTAAAGGAAAAATATGTCTACAGAAAGCACTAAAATGGCCCTTATAGTTGTTTATGTCAATTGTCACTGTTCACACACAGTAAGTCACTTCAAAAAGGAACTCTCTATTCAATATTAAGACATTGATAATAATTACTGCCTTTTCAAAAACCAATGGGTCTCATCAATGCACACCAATCATTATTCTAAAGTCTTTATTTTACCTTTACACAAATCATATACTTACCTTGATCTGAAAAATGAACGCTCAATAATAATGTATCTCACCTCCAATATTCAATTGTTATATGTCCATCAGTTTGAAAGTATAGGTTATGTTTTCTAAATATTTTATCAAAAGAATATTTAAAAGACATTAACAGAACTTTTTACCTCCTTCCCAACATCAGACAGGAAGTTACAGGTACATTCGATTGAATAAACAGCCTCCGCAGTTCGTTTATAAATACTGTAGTTTTCAGAATTCAGCTGTTCCAAATATGCCACAACAGCTTCGTGAATATTTGGATATTCCAAAGAAATAGGCATGTCCAAAGAAACTAAAAATAATGCTGCTGACAAAGGCTCTGGTAAAAACTGGCTTGCCTTAATGAATAAAAAAACAAAAGTTAAAAATTGTTTTAGAAAAATATGGTAGACTATGATTTTAATATAGCTAGCTCAACTTTTTATTTATATCATTGTCTATCACAAAGTCTATGCTTCTCCAAAGAAAATTCTATTCCTTAACACATCATTCACTTCTATGTCTTGTTCAATGTAATTTTTCTCTGCTCAAAACAACTCAAGTCCAAATTTCAACTCTTTCCAAAAGCCTGGCACACAGGATAGTTCCTCCTTCCCCAAACCAACAACCAGAGTCACTCTCCCCACCCCCCAGGCCGTGAACCTTGTTTATATCTCTGCTACTAAACTGAAGGCAGGAGGCTTTCTGATCTAAGTATTTCATGCTGTGCACATAAATCTGCAGAATAATGCAATAAAGTCCTGAAAACAAGAGCACTTCTCCACTGAAGCTGAACACATAACCCAGGGCTTATTAACTACATATTGAATTGAATAACACTAAATCAAACACAACTATAGATTGATTTGAACAGAAATTGATTTTTTGTTTAGTTCATATTTCAGAGGGGAAAGGAGAAATTCAACAATAATTACATAGTTCTAAAACACTCAGAGAGGAGTGACCCTTAATTAGTATAAAATTAACATGCCCAAATGAAATATTATACATTTTGTAACCTTAAAACAATTGATTTAAAATTGAAAGAACTGTTTCTTTGGGTTCTGTTTTTTAATGATTCTAGTTTGGTGATAGGATTCTATGAATGAAGGAAACAAAAAGGATTCAAAATTCAATGTTTGGAGAAAATCTTTTGGCATAGCCTATTACTTTGGCTGAAAGGCTGTCTTTATTAAAGGGCAGGCTTGGTCACCATTTATTTCATGCATATCCTATTTTAAGAATAATTATTAACTGCCTGAAAATCTAACATTAAGGGCTAAATCAGCTAAATGATGCTTCTAAAATCAAATAAAGTTGCCAAATAAATATCAGAAACTATAGGAATCAAATTTTTAGTTCTATGTAATCATGAAATAAAGCCCTAACTATTAAGACAGCAGCTATTAGAAAATCAAGAGAAATTTCATGATTCTGTGAAGAACTCTCTTAGGGGGGAAAAAGAGAGGCAAACTAGATTATCTGCTCACCTATGGTTTGCTCACTCAGCAAATACTTGCTGGGCCCCTACTATGTTCCCCTACAGTATGCCAGGAGTCATTCCAGACCCTGGAGGCACAGCAGGAAACAAACAGAACCTCCACCCTCACGAAGGGAACATTCCAGTGGAGAAGGCAGAGTAAATCGATATATTTCATAAGATAGCAGGTGTGGCCAGCAAGTGCTAAGGCAGAAAACAACAACAACAACAAGAGATGGGAAAGATGGAGAGGAACAGCCACCTGGGGGGGAAGTGCTACACTCTAGAGCAGCAGGGAAGGCCTCTCTGATAGGGTGGCATTTGAATCTCTGGCAGAAAAGCACCCATAGAAGAGTGAACTCCAAGTGCAAAGGCCCAGAGACAAGGAGGCCAGTGCAGTTACCACTGAGGGATGGAGTTGAGGGCACTGGTGAACACATCAGGCAGGGCTCTGGGTCATCTTAAGACTTGCCCCTGGGGAAGCACTGGGAAATTTCAAGCAAGTATCAAGAGCAGCCTACAGGAACAGACGGAAAAGGGCAAGGGTGGAAATGAGAGACAGATGAGGAAGCTGCTGCAACAACCTAGGCAAGAAAGGTGCCTCGAACTCAGGTAACAACGGTGCGAACAGCAAGAAGGGTTCAGACTCCAGACAGATGTCAAGGAAGAAATGAGAAATTTTGTGGAGGGACTGGATTCAGGTGTACGTAAAAGACAGGAATCAAGGATGACTCTAAGTGTTCTGCCTGATCAACAACCAACCAGAAGAACGAAGGTGCTATCCACCCAGAGAGGCAAGACCGTAAAAAGACCAGAGAAGTGAAGAATTAGGGTTGAGACACGTGATGTTGGAAACATCGATCATCGCCCAAGTGAAGATGTCAAAAAGGATGTTGAATCTACGAGTTTGCGCTTCAGGTGACACATATGGTCTGGAACTATGAGTCGAGGAGGTGTCGGCAAACAGATGCTGTTTAAAGACCACAAATGGGTCAGTCCTGGGTTTCTATTCCTTTCAAAGGTTAGAGAGAAAGAAGAATTAGCAAAGGAGACTGGGAGTTGGGCACTGCGCCAAGATATTAAAGCCTCACGGATCTAACTCCAAAGGTGCTGTGTTCTAGTTTAAAAAGAGCTTTCTCTGACTCTAGTCAGAAAAGTAAGAACAGCTGATGTGAGAATTCAGCACCAAGCAGATGTTTAGCAGATCTCACTCACGTAATAAATATTAATTTCCTTTCTTTCTTTTCACCCCAACACTAAGAAATTCTGACATCTTCACTCTCCATACCTACACATGAAACTTCATCTCAGCAACTCAAAGCACCAGGCTCCAATCTCAGGTTGAATCCTGGCATGGTCCAGCGGACTGATCACAGTCAACAGACTGAAGACCGCCATCCTACATTTATCAGCATTATTCACCTGTCAGTCAGAACTAAAAGTGAAGCCACTTCAGGGCAAATCCATCACCACTATTAGATAAAAAGAATCAACAGTACTATCTCGAAGGCTGGAGTCGGGTGGGCTGGGGGGATAGGAGGGATATAACATTGCTTTCTCTGAACCTTCCCACTCAGATCAGGCACGGCCTCATCCAAGGGCTTGTGAGAACTGCAGAACTAATGGATCAGAATATGCAAGATGTCATTAACGAGATCTCTAGGTGATCTGTTTGCACATTACACTTTAAGAAGTGCTGCTCTGAATCTATGAGCTTTAGCAAATTATTAGGGATATATATATCTCAGTGAAAAAATCAAAGGCTTATGGTATAAATTCTTCTGCATCCCTAGGCTGCTGGCTTAGAAAGAGCCAGAGTTTCCTACGATGCTCTGGATGCTGCTTCGAGCACAGGGCCAGTATTTTTAGCTCTTAATTTTTACCAAATTGATTTATCCAAACAGATCATTTTTCATAAGATTACCAATTCATCGTTTTAACCTGCTGATAGGTATTTTTCAAAATCTTTTCAAACCAATTATTATCCATTTCAAAAAGGCCTTCAAGGTCATCTTGCCCAAATTTCAAATCCAAGAAATCTCTACAAAGATTCACATTATCATTTTCCAACTTCCAATTTACATATTTGGCAGGTGGTAACTCAAATATTTAAAAACCACTTTCCAGGTTGAAAGTTTCAGAATCCAACCTCCATTTCAATTATTGGTGAGCCAGCAACAGGCAGAGGGCAGCATAATCATGAACCGAAAGAAATTTAACAGCAATGGAATAGGATTTTTGTCTGCATCTCATTTTAAAGTTCTTACTTTATTAATGAAAGCAATTATAACCATCTATAAACGAATACCTTAATCACAATCTCCTCCATGGCCTGATTTACTATTCTAATGAAATGCCAATTTATGTATTTAAGAAAGGTACCAAATTGACAGATAGTGACTTGCCTTCAAAAACAAAAACTAATAAAGAACTAACAGGGGCGCCTGGGTGGCGCAGTCGGTTAAGCGTCCGACTTCAGCCAGGTCACGATCTCGCGGTCTGTGAGTTCGAGCCCCGCGTCAGGCTCTGGGCTGATGGCTCGGAGCCTGGAGCCTGTTTCCGATTCTGTGTCTCCCTCTCTCTCTGCCCCTCCCCCGTTCATGCTCTGTCTCTCTCTGTCCCAAAAATAAATAAAAAACGTTGAAAAAAAAAATTAAAAAAAAAAAAAAAAGAACTAACTTCAAAAACTAACACATACACAGAGGCTTTATATTATTCTAAAACTGAAGTAACTCAAAATAAAACATTTTTGATTTCTACTTTAATTGATTCCTATCCAAATAACTACAGAGATGAAAAAAAAAGTCTATAGTCAAAAAGCAATAAATAAAATCATATGGTATAATTGATGTTTTACATCAATACTTTACATCAATACTATAGATAAATTGATCATTTGTAATACTTAGTAACAAGTTAATGTAGCACTACTAACTTTTCAGCTATATATTATTACATAAAGTGAGACATCCATATCTTAAATGCAATTATAGTCTTACATGACTGGAATTCTTCATAATGCTTAGACATTGGCAAATTTCTTCAAAACAGAAAATTTCTTTAGAAACATAATGACTAATGAATAAAAGGTAAGAATTAAAATTAATAGAGTGATGCTCTTTTTCCTAAAGCAAAATACTAAATTTAAAATTTAATGTTTTGTTCTTATTTTTCCAGATGACTTGGTAATATATTGCATATGTAAGTATTATGAAAAATATGGGAGTTTAGATACTATGCAGAATTCTAGAAAACAAAAGGGCAAATGTCTATAACAAAGGACATCAAAAGGCACAGGAAATAGTTCTTTAGTTGCAGTAATTTCTCCTATACCTTCACTAAAACATGCCACACCTTTCTTTTTGCAGTAAGTACACTATAAAATATGTGTGCATGAATAATTTGAGATGTTTTACAACTAACATTCAAATTCAGAGATATAACCTCTATTTAAAAATACAGTCATGGGGCGCCTGGGTGGCTCAGTTGGTTAAGCGTCTGACTTTGGCTCAGGTTATGATCTAAGGGTTTGTGAGTTTGAGCCCAGCATTGGGTTCTGTGCTGACAGCTCAGAGCCTGGAACCTGCTTCAGATTCTTTGTCTCCCTCTCTCTCTGCCCCTCCCCTACTCTCTTTCTCTCTCTCTCAAAACAAATAAACTTTAAAAAACCGGTCATGAAATGATTTAAAAGAAATATGTACACCTACTAAAATCATCTTTAACATACAGTTATATAACAAACAACTGCTACAAGCAACAAAAGTGATGAATCTCAAAAAAAAAGTCTTGAGCAAGTACATACCTTATAATTCCATTCACGTAATGTTGAAAAACAGACAAACTGATTGATAGTGACAGAAGTCAGAAAGAAAGTTCCGCTTGGAGAAAGGAATGAGAGGTAACTGATGGGAAGGGACTTCTGAAATGCTGGTAACATTGTATTTCATGTTCTGGGGTGGTGGTCACTTTTTAAACACTTTAATACAGTGCATTGTAAAAATGCACTGAACGGCGTACTTTTCTAAACATGTTACACCACAATTTTAAGAAGTTACCTAAAAAGGAATTTTTTTTAGAAGTAATTTTTTTTCTATCAAATGACTTGTCAAAACTGTTCAAACATGTTAGTCTTCCTCAATTACTACCTTTCTAATATCATTAGAAATCATGAAATGATCACAGGAAATTTACGACTGAACACTTACTTGTAACATTCAATAAACCACAAGGAACATTACCACCCTCACCTTTTCAACAGGGAGAAGCGTCTGCAGGACTCGGACCGCGAACAGAGAAGTGCTCACAAAGGCCATCCGGTGATGCACCAGCACCGCCTCCGGCTGGTCTGAACTGGCACCACTTTTATGGTAGCACATGGCATCTCCCAGGGACGCCAGCACCATGAGCAGCTTCTCTTTCTGCAGACATTTAAACACGAGATGGGAGAACAACCAATTTCAGGAGCCAGTATGGAAAATTTCATGGAGAATAATTTACAATAGTATGACAAATAACAAAACAAACCCAAACAAAAACTTCTTCCTCCCTATAAGAATAATCAATACCTGCTGAAATAATTTAAAATACTACCAGTGCATAATAGGCACACCTAAAGTTTTCTAAACTAACAATATTTACATATTTAATATGAATTGTAATAACGAATAAAAATAAATAAAAAAGTTTAATGAAGCATAAATTCCTCCTAGTTTCTAATACTTAATTGTTACAAGTTCAAAATCAGCATGTAAATCTCTCACAAAGTATTTATTAGGCCTACTGTATACTTAACACAGTGGCAGGTATAGTGGGGGGGAAATGCATTACTACAAGAGACATCCCTGCCCTCAAACTGATCCTAAAATTACTAAAGAAATGTGACAGGGAAAGTCATATAGTTACAAAACAATTAAACAGCAAATCCTATGAGTTCTCTTCACATAAAAAAGGCTGTTTCAAGGCAAATGTTCTGCCATCAGAAACTTCTAGGTAAGTTACTACTTAACTAGAAATTATATCCTTTAAATTGAAAGACATACATAAACTACAAAGAGAAAGCTAACTTGCAAATCAATAATGATAGAGACCAAAATACATCTTCTATGTGCTGACATTCCCCCATAAACTAGCTGGTAAAAGGACAGCATCACTAAGACAGAACAAAAGAGCACTGGAGATCTCACTCTCACCTTTCCACTGAGGATATATGAAAACAAAAACAGGAAATACTCTGGAAACTAAGGATAAAAATGTATGCCAGAAATTTTTTCATTCAAGGATGAATATTCTGGAAGCAAACTAAAAGGTATGAGGCCTAAAAAAATTTATATAAAAGATCAAAGCTACAGTGAGATCCTGCTTCACCTCCATTAGGATGGCTATTAACATGAGTGGAGCTGGAGTGTGTTACGCAAAGGTAAGTAAGTCAGTCAGAGAAAAGCAAACACCATGTGATTTCACTCACGTGTGGAATTTAAGAACAAAACAAATGAACACAGGGGAAGGAAAAAAAAAGAGAGAGAGAGAGGGAGGCAAACCATAAGAGACTCTTCACAATAGAGAACAAACTGAGGGTTGCTGAAGGGGGGATGGGCTAAATGGGAAGGCACTTGTTGGGTGAGGACTGGGTGTTACATGTAAGTGATGAATCATTAAATTCTACTCCTGAAACCAGTATTACACTATATTTTAACTATCTAAAATTTAAATACAAACTTGAAACAAAACAAAACAAAACAAAAAAGACAAATATTAAGTGTTGGTGATGCAGAGAAACTGGAACCTCTGTGACTTGCTGGTAAGGATGTAAAATGGCGCCATTACTATGGAAACAATATGGCAATTCCTCAAAAATTAAACACAGAATCACTATATGATCCTGCCATTTCATTTCTGGGTAACAGACCTACAAGAATCGAAAGCAGGGACTCAAACACATACTTATACATTAATGTTCACAGAAACATTGTTCACAACAGCCAAAAGTTGGAAAAGTGTCAATCAACATATGAACAGATAAACAAAATGCAGTATGCTGTCTGCATGTACAGTGAAATGTCATTCAGACTTAAAAAGGAATGAAATTCTGGCACATGACACATGAATGAGCCTTGAAAAACATCATGCTAAGTAAAATAAGCCAGATACAGAAAGACTAATATTGAATGATTCATTACACTTATGCGAGGTGTCTACAACAGTCAAATTCATAAAGAAAAACGCAGGATAGAAGTTACTGGGGCCCGGGGAAAGGGGGAAAAGGAGTTATTGTTTAGTGGGTACGGAGTTTCCGTTTGAGATAACAGAAAACTTTTGGCGATAGAAAATGGTAATGATTGTACAACAATGTAAATGTATGTAATGCCACTGAATTATACACTCAAAAAGGATTAAAATGGGGGTGCCTGGGTGGCTCAGCAGGGTAAGGGTCCAGTTCTTGATTTCAGCTCAGGTCGTGATCCCAGGGTAGTAGGATCAAACCTCGTGTCAGGCTCCAACAAGCATGGAGCCTGCTTAACATTCTTTCTCTCCCCTTCTCTCCCTCCTCTGCTCATCCTCTCTGTCTCTCTCTCTCTCTCTCTCACTCACTCAAAAAAAGTGTTTAAATTTTCCTATAAATCAAATAAGATTTCATGTTGAAGGAAAAAAAATTAATAATTGACACATATTTAAAAAAAGACATCTTAAAAAAATTTTTTAAATAAAAAATAAAAATAAAAGGACACCCTTATCTTTGCACATAAAAGGTTAAAAATTAAATGTGTAGTAAAATATGAGCAAAATCTATGAAATATGAATAATGAATAATTAGGGGCAAAAAAAATTGGATAAAGGGGGTTATTTTCTCTTGATGAAATGCATAATTAAGAGTAAAGACCCAATATGAATTGAGTCTTTGTGGTCTGAAAAACAAACAATATCAAGCAAAATCTGTTATTGAAACAAAGATGGTTTAACAGGTTTTAGCCCAGTCATTTTTAACTTAATTTATAAATAAGTAGATATAAACTTTGATCATTTCAAAGACTACAACTCCTCACATTTCCAAGAAACACTGGCAAAAACTATTTATTCACCCACAATGAAAAATTCAGTATATATTTAAGGCTATCTTCTCTAATCCCAAGAAAATAAAACTAAAAATTAATAAAATTTAAACCAGAGGCCATTATATTAATAACTATCAGCCCAAAGAAAACAAACTAGAAACACAGTAACAGTATTAATATTGACAGACAATTCTTCCACCTAGCACTTCTCCATTAAAATACTACTTTTATATACCTACAAACAATATATGTTATTCAACATTAACTTTGACAATTTGTAATTTAAATTCATGAACATTAATTGAAGATCTCAGTATTATAGAGCTTTTTCTAAAAAGTCTATTTTCTTGTGAAACTGTTTCAAATAACCTTAATAAGTCCAAAGATGAATTGAGTGCTTCTCAAAATAGTATAAAAAGAAAGTACTACAATAATCAGGCTTGTGCAATCCCTATCAAAATAACACCAGCATTCTTCACAGAACTAGAACAAACAACTCTAAAATTTGTATGGAACCAGAAAAGACCCCGAATAGCCAAAGCAATCCTGAAAAAGAAAACCAAAGCCGCAGCCATCACAATTCCAGACTTCAAGCTGTATTACAAAGCTATAATCATCCAGACAGTATGGTACTGGCACCAAAACAGACCCACAGATCAATGAAACAGAACAGAGAACCCAGAAATGGACCCACAAATGTATGGCCAACTGATCTTTGACAAAGCATGAAAGAATATCCAATGGAAAAAAAGATGGTCTCTTCAGCAAATGATGCTAGGCAAACTGGACAGCAACATGCAGAAGTATGAACCTGGACACTTTCTTACACCATACACAAAAATAAACTCAAAATGGATGAAAGACCTAAACGTAAGACAGGAAGCCATCAAAATCCTCGAGGAGAAATCAGGCAACAACCTCTTTGACCTCTGCCACAGCAACTTCTTACTTGACATGTCTCCAGAGGCAACGGAAATAAAAGAAAAAATGAAATATTGGGATCTCATCAAAATTAAAAGCTTCTGCACAGCAAAGGAGATAATCAGCAAAACTGAAAGGCAACCGACAGAATGGGAGAAGATATTTGCAAATGACATATCAGATAAAGGATTAGTATCCAAATCTATAAAGAACTTACCAAACTCAACATCCAAAAAACAAATAATCCAGTGAAGAAATGGGCAAAAGGCATGAATAGACACTTCTCCAAAGAAGACATCCAGATGGGTAACAGACACATAAAAAGATGCCCAACATCACTCATCATCAGGGAAATACAAATCAAAACTACCATGAGATACCACCTCACACCTGTCAGAATGGCTAAAATTAACAATTCAGGCAACAACAGACGTTAGCGAGGATGCAAAGAGGAACCCTTATGCTCTGTTGGTGGGAATGCAAACTGGTGCAGCCACTCTGGAAAACAGTATGGAGATTCCTCAAAAAAATTAAAAATAGAACTATCCTACAACCCAGCAATTGTACTACTAGGCATTTATCCAAAGGACACAGGAATGCTTATTCGAAGGGGCACATGCACCCCAATGTTTATAGCAGCACTATCAACAATAGCCAAAGTATGGAAAGAGTCCAAATGCCAAATGTGTGTGTATATATATATATATATATATATATATATACACAATGGAATAATACTTGGTGATCAAAAAGAATGAAATCTTGGGGCACCTGGGAGGCTCAGTCAATTAAGCATTCAACTTGGGCTCAGGTATTATCTCACAGTTTGTGGTTTAGAGCCTCACGTCAGGCTCTGTGCTGTCAGCTCAGAGTCTAGAGCCTGCTTTGGATTCTGCGTCTCCCTCTCTCTGTGCCCCTCCCCGACTCATGCTCTGTCTCTATCTCTCAAAAATAAATAAACTTTAAAAAAAATTTAAATACAACAACAAAAGAATGAAACCTTGCCATTTGCAACAAAGTGGATGGCACTAAAGTGTTTATGCTAAATGAAATAAGTCAGTCAGAGAAAGACAAATATTATATGATCTCACTCATATGTGGAATTTAAGAAACAAAACAGATGGGGGTGCCTGGGTGGCTCAGTGGGTTAAGTCCAACTTAGGCTCAGGTCATGATCTTGAAGTTCATGAGTTCGAGCCCCATGTTGGAGCATAAAGACTTTCGGATTCTGTGTCGCCCTCTCTCTCTGTCCCTCCCCTGCTCATACTTTGTCTGTCTCTCTCACTCTCAGAAATAAACATTTAAAAAAAAAAAAAAGGAAGAAACAAAACAGATGAACATAGAGGAAGAAAAGCAAAGATATGATTAAAATCAGAGAGGGAGACAAACCATAAAAGATTCTTAAATACAGAGAAAAAACTGAAGAGTTGATGGAGGGAGGTGGGTGGGGGGATGGGCTAAATGGGTGATGGGCACCAAGGAGGACACTTGGGATGAGCACTGGGTGTCATATGTAGTGATGAATCACTAAATTCTATTCCTGAAATCATTATTACACTATATGTTAACTAACTTGGATTTAAATTTAAAAAGAAAAAAAAAAAAAGAATCAGGCTTGCAATTTTCACTATTCCCAGCATTTCTTCTAAGCAAAATAAAAGGCAGGGTGGTAACGTTTTAAGAAAAGAAAGGATTAAAAAACAACAGAAACTAGTCCAGAGTTTTAATTTGTTGGGCTAAAAATGTTCAAAAGGCTATGAAGTAGTTGATGGAGGGGGAGGGAGGCCAGTTTTCAGAGGATATTCATTGTCATTACGAAAAGAAGGTACAGAATTAAATCAGATCAGCAAAATATCCCAAATAGTCTCAACAAGACAGAATTCACATTGTAAACACAATTTCTGCACTATGCATCCACACACTGTAACATAAGTGGTAGATACTGTGAAGCATCTGGAGTGAGCACCCGGATGGGGCTGTCCCCCACAATGCTTCCAGCCTCATCTTCCACACTTGCCTTCCACGGCGGCCCACCACGCGCCCACCACGCGCCCGTCACCACAGCCCACCACAGGCCCCACCACCTCACCCACCCACCGTGGCACGCGCAAACCTCAGCAAGCAGAAGAGCAAGCTCATCCTGCCTTCGGAAGGGAGGCCAAAACACTCAGCATCAAGTAGAAAGCCCTCTAAGAGCAGACTCTGTAGCCGACCAGCGTCCCTCCCGTATCTTCCACCTTGAGTTTTATGCTGTCTTGCTTGCTCGCCCTCACCAGTCCTCCCCCTCACCACCAGTGAGCACTATGCCTTCCTCCCTCTCATTCCCCTCCTCTCTGACAGATAAAAGCCCTACCTTTATTTGCTGACCCAAATCTTACGATTTCAGACTCAGTTCAGTCATGATCTACAAAAAGGCTTTCCCTGAGATTCTAAGTTGGGACTGGTGTCGTGGTATCCTTGGCAATAAAACACGATTGAAAACACAGAATCCTAAAGTGACCTTGAAAAAGAATCAGCTTCCATTTTCTCATCTATAACATGTAGTATCCACCTTAGAGGGTCCTGAAGATTAAGTGGCTTCATAAACACAGAGTGCTTAAACAATGACCAGGACAGAGTAAGCGCTATCCTTAAACTATCTTTGGTGAACTATTATCCCTCTAGGCCCACCTCTGTTTTACGAGTGTCACAACAGAAGTATCTATCTCCCATAAGAGTGAAAAGAACAGCCTCTTATTCATCTTCCACCCCCAGTGCCTAGCATATAATAGGCAATCAAGAAATGTCTGGTGAACTAAAATCACGGTCTCTGGACTGGTGGCAGCAGCAGGAAGGCATATGCTAATTAGAGATTCCACTCACCCAATTATAAATTCACAGTCTGGTTCACTCACCCTTAGTGAGCCCTTACTGGGCACAAAGCCCTTCTCTCTAGCTGTGTTCACGATGCTTTCGGCCCCACTTAAACTCCAACCAGCAAGTCTTCAACAAGCCTGAACAACTGTTACCAGCAGGTCAGATGAGAATGTGGACGCAATGAGTCATAAATAAGGAGAAAAGACTGTTTTTCATGACATTGCAATGACAGGAGCCACAGAGAGGAGAAAGGCAAAACATGAACAGAAGACAGCCCCAGGAGTCTGGGGTTATATGGCATGAGGTAAAGATTCTCACTCCTTGAATGGAATTTACCATGTGAATGAAGATAAAACAGACTTGAATTCAAAGGGAAGCAAAGAAGGAATCACATTCTTTAGGTCAACCTAACCTTTATAAGTACTTAACAATACATTTTTTAGGTGGGCTTGGGTAACTTAGTCGGTTATGCATCTGACTTTGGCTCACATCATGAACTCACCGCCTGTGAGTTGAGGCCCCACCTTGGCTCAATGCTGACAGCTCAGAGCTCAGAGCCTGGGGCCTGCTTCTGATTCTGTGACTCCCTCTCTCTCTACCCCTCCCCTGCTCATGCTCTCTCTCGCTCTCGCTCTCTCTCTCAAAAATAAACATTAAAAAAAAAAACATTTTTTATCTTAACAAAATATAACAAGTTCAGTAAAAATATTTTTGTCTTTTACTTCAAGGGAAATAAAAATATTCAATGTGGGGGGTGGGCAGGTTCCTTTGACTATGCCTACAGTTATGCCTACATAACTGAGGTATGGAGTATCAGACTGCTATCAGCACTATTTGGAAAGGTCTAAAGATTTGATTAGATATCCTCAGATATTTACTTTCTGAGTTGGTAGCAACACATATATTATTTTGTTCCTTTAATGACTCAAGAAAAATACTGTTCCTACCTTCCATTTTAAACTTGATAAAAGTAGGGACATTACGAAACTCTATTGTTTGCTTCTATTAACATATACCCAAAGGAATAAGATTCTTTTCCTAGGAGGCATTTATTCTCTTAAACCAGTAAAGTAAATTAGATATAATTTTAAGCAGTACTGTTTTATTTAACATTTCTATCATACCAATTGGCACTTCTACAACAGATTTAACCTTTAAAGTAAAAATAATTCATTGAATCATAAAACATCAGCAGCCAAAAGTTAAAAGTGAATGACTAACTTTTACAGATAAATGTTCTGGCCAAGAAATTTTAAGTTAATTTAAGAAGCAACTGATAAAACATTCTTCACACTTCAAAGAAAAAAAAAATCACTTGTTGAAAACCTTCAATATGTGAAAATCTTCTAAAAGTACTACCAAATAGTATGATTACCCTAAGTACTAAAGAAAAATTAAGAACTATTATCCCTATTTTATGGGTAAAAACATTGAAGTACCTGAAACAATGTTATTAAACCTTTGTAAAATGTGTGTTTTTCTTTTCAAGAGATGTGTGTGTATTATGTGTGTGTGTGTGCTTCAAGGTCTAAGATTTCCACACATGGGTATTGGTATTAAGTAAAAACAGTATTTTGTTTGTTTTTTATGTTCTAATCCCGATTTACAAGGATCAGGTAGCCTATAACAAAGTTTAATAAAACAAAGATCTTAGTCAAAATAACATAAAGAGAAAAAAATTGGCAACTATAGGAAACAATGTATATTTTTGTGATGAATAAATTTTGCTTTAATAGAAAAGATAGAATATCAGTCCTTCAAAGAAATCAGATGATAATTTTAAAACTGAATATATAAAATGAAAAATGATTTGTGATATACTGAAATGTACCAAAGGGTATGGTTTCCAATTACATGGAGATTTCTCTGGTAGTTTACAGATTTATGAAAATAATGCTGTAATATAACGGTTTTGAGGTTCCTGTACACATGTTGATCAGTCATGCCTAATCAAAACACTTCTTTCAGGGGCGCCTGGGTGGCTCAATCAGTTAAGCATCCAACTTTGGCTCAGGTCATGATCTCACAGTTTGTGGGTTAAAGCCCCATGTTGGGCTCTGTGCTGACAGTTCAGAGCCTGGAGTCTGCTTTGGATTCTGTGTCTCCCTCTCTCTCTGCCCCTCCCCACTTGTGCTCTGTCTCCCTCTATCAAAAAGAAATAAACATTTAAAAAAAATTTTTTTTAACTTTAAAAAACATGTGCAGTTTACTATATGTCAATTATACTTCAATAAAGATGTTAAACACCCATGTAAATATACATTCACACATATATATGAATAAATACTAAGAAATGTGCAAAATCTATATGAGAAAAATACTTTTGAAAGACAAAAATGTAGACTTCAAGAAATAGATATAGCACATTTTCCCCAAGGTGTGGAGAAAATCTAACTATGATTCAAAATCCAGAACCAATTTTTCAAAAATAACCTGATAAAGACAGCTATATAAAAATAAACAAATGAGGGGTGCCTGGGTGGCTCAGCCGGTTGGGCATCTGACCTCAGCTCAAGTCATCCCGTGGTTCGTGAGTTCAAGTCCTGCTTCAGGCTCTATGCTGACATCTCAGAGCCTGAAGCCTGCTTTGGATTCTGTCTCCCTCTCTCTCTGCCCCTCCCCTGCTCATGTTCTGTCTCTGTCTCAAAAATAAATAAAACACTAAAAACAAATTTTTTTAAATAAACAAATGAATAAAGCTTTTGCACCATCAAAAGCATCATTTGCAAAGTCAAAAAAAAAAAAACAAAAACAGAAGAAAAAATATTGCAACCTGTCTTGGAAAGCCAATGTTCTTAATATATAAAGAACTCATGGAAGTCAGTTAAAAGAACAAAAGACCAATGACCCGAGAGAAAAGTGGATAAATGCTAGGAATGTTCACAGAAAAAGAAATGAAAATGACCCTCAAAGTTACAAAAAGATGCTCCACTTTACTAATAGAGAAGAACAAACTAATCCTACACTGACATTTCATGTATCAATTAGCAGAATGGCAAAAATCTGAGGTCTGACCATAAACCCTGTTGCTGAGTGTATAGGAGAAAACACTTTCTAATAAACTGCTGGAGACTGAATGCAGTGGTATAGCTGAAGAGGAGAATGCAAAAATATCTACAATTTAAAATTCATTTACTTTTTTAATTGAAGTATAGTTGACATACAATGTTACATTTAGTTTTCAGGTGTACAATACAGTGACTCTCCAACTCTGTGCCTGATGCTATGCTCACAAGTGTAGCTACCATCCATCACCATACATGCTATTACAGGATCAGGGATCGTATCCCCCGTGCTATACCTTTCATCACCATGACTTAGATATTCCATAATTAGAAGCCTGTACCCACTTTGCCCGTCCCCATATCCACTCTCTCTCCGACAACCTTTTTGATAGAGCGATCCTACTTAAAGAAATCTACCCTAGAAACACACTTGTACATGTATGAAATGACATATGCACATTTTGCATATCGCATAATTTATATAAAATGACATATGCACATTATTCATATCACATAATTTATATTAGAAATTGTGTCCATCAATAGGAGACTGGGTGAATAAACACACACTGAAACACGTGCAGCCTATGAAAAAGAATGATGAATACCTCCACATGTGGACATGGAAAACTCTCCACACCTATGATTCCGTGCACACAGGATGTATTTTTAAGTTATAAAAATAAGGTGTAGAACCATATATGACACTCTATCATTTATGTAAGAAGTGGGAAGAGCAAACTTGCTTACATTTGTAAAAACTAAAATAAAAACAGAAACAATAAACCAGAAAACAAGATGGCAGGGAAACACCTGAGTTACGTGTTGGTGAGGAGAAAACAATTCCCAAAAGTAAAAACAAATGAAAACAAATCTAACTGTACAATAAATTGGAAACAGAAAATTCTTCGAAGTGACTTCAAGGCACAATTGTTTTTCTGTATATTCTTAATGAAATTTAGTCTAAGTCAAAAAGAACCACAAAGAAATCTTGAACTTTTATCAGTTACTGACCACAGTGATACTAACATTGCTATTCTGAAACTACTTGGAATATGCTGAAGGTTAAAGCTAACAAGCAGTTATGTTGCTATTGCTAAGAACTAAGACTTTCTATGAGCAACAGTACAAGTATAAGCAAAGAAATACAAGTTTAAAATCCGAGAAATAGCAATCTGAACTTATATTTTTAAAATACATATTCCTAGTTCAATTACTAAACAAAAAAATGATATCACAGTAGCTGTAAATACCCCATTGGCCTGCTTTTGATCTTGATATACATTCCCCCATTACAAGTAACCAGAATCAAAAAACTAATTAATTTATGACAGTAATCAGATTTTCTAGAGAAATGGCCTACTCCAGAATGCACAAAATAAGCCTGAAACATACTGTATCTGAAAGCTCTCAAAGGCTAATGAGAAAATAAAACCAGCTTAGAAAGACTAAAATAAGATACTATTTATCATATCCCAAAGAAAATACTGATTCTCACCATATCTATAGCAAAGAGGCTGCTGTCATCCCAGATATCTGCTGAAATTGCTTCACCAATAAGTATCACATCCTCTGCAAGCAATTCCAGAACTCTTATTATCATTTGTCTACTCCCTAGGAATATAAATAGGAGAGAAGAAAAAAAGTTAACTTTCAAATGAACATCTAGATATCATAGTGCTCAATCCTCTCATTAGTCATGCCCCAAACTCGTTTAATTTTTTTGGTGACTTCAGAATCATTGAAGGACATGAATAGGAAAGTCAGAATCTACAATCACCATTAACACTTCTGTTCCATTCACAATACTATTTAACCACAACACATCAAGTGTGCTCATAACTAAGAAAGATATTCCAAAAGAAAGTAGCAAATCCAACTAAAAATGCCCTTAGATTAAAATGTTTCTAATTCCAAGACCTTCCGTGTTACATGTAATAGGTGACAAAGCACCAGGTGAGGTTTAGAAAATGCATTCTGGGGGCGCCTGGGTGGCGCAGTCGGTTAAGCGTCCGACTTCAGCCAGGTCACGATCTCGCGGTCCGTGAGTTCGAGCCCCGCGTCAGGCTCTGGGCTGATGGCTCGGAGCCTGGAGCCTGTTTCCGATTCTGTGTCTCCCTCTCTCTCTGCCCCTCCCCCGTTCATGCTCTGTCTCTCTCTGTCCCAAAAAAAAAAAAAAAAAAAAAAAAACGTTGAAAAAAAAAAAAAAAAAAAAAAAAAAAAGAAAATGCATTCTGTTATTCTATTTAGCACTAGAAGACTCCAGCCTTGTCAGAAGTATTACACCACACCTGAGTTGCCTGGGAAGCTGAGCTTGGACTGGACCAACTAAAGGAATAAATGTCCATGATGGTGTTTGTTGAAGAAACTTCAAAACATTCCACCTGAAATAGGTTCTCAAGCCTATACTGACTTAAAACTCTAAAAAAATTCCAAAAGAAACTGTGCTGTCACAATCTCTTTTCTCCACAGAGTATCATAGGAGTTCTACTATTCAAAATCACAAGTGAGGTGAATATTCAATCAAGACTTTCCTGCCCCATATACCAGAGGTCAATTTCCAATGAAAGAAGTAAAACAAACTACCAGATCATAAGGGTCTAGATTAATTGTTTCTTTAGAACAGCTGCAGCAAGTTCTCTTGGAAATCTCTTATGATATTGAATAATTACAAATAACGCAATAATTTATCACAAAAGGGCAAGAGGACATTTAGAAAATTTTATGTACCAAGATATAGCTTTATAATTATCAATGTGACTTTTTACAGCAAATTAAGAAAAGGTTAAATGCAAAATCATTACATCTAAAACTACTCTTCTCAGTCTACCACGCAGACAAACGTGTACACTTTATGATGCCAAAGTTCCGCTCCTCCTTCATTTCACATTACGAGTATGTGAATTACTGTGTCCTTCTAACTCCTGAATTCAGTTATTCAGTTGTAAGTTAGGGTATATGGTTTTCCACAGGATAAAAAAATGTTTAATGCTTCCCAAACACAGCCCTACATCCTGCTTCCCTCACCACCACCTTCAAGCAGGCAAAAATAAGCCACAGAGCATAAAGAACCATTCAAATGGGATAGATTTTTTATTGAGCCATTACAAAGCAAAAAAGGCAAATCTTGTTTATGTTGTATTCATATCTCAACAAGGTTATCAACTACAAAAAATGTATAGAGTTACAGAATAAAAAATCATTACTGCTCGCAATATGCTAAGGTCTTTTTTTTTTTTTTTTTTTAATTTTTTTTCAACGTTTTTTATTTATTTTTGGGACAGAGAGAGACAGAGCATGAACGGGGGAGGGGCAGAGAGAGAGGGAGACACAGAATCGGAAACAGGCTCCAGGCTCCGAGCCATCAGCCCAGAGCCTGACGCGGGGCTCGAACTCACGGACCGCGAGATCGTGACCTGGCTGAAGTCGGACGCTTAACCGACTGCGCCACCCAGGCGCCCCAGCAATATGCTAAGGTCTTAAGAGCGTGGACGTTGGGTTCAAGCCTCTGTTTTAGCTGCTTGCCTTTGGATCGGCTTCTAAACCACTCTAAACCGCAGGTTTCTCATTTGTAAAACAGAGATAAAAGTAGAAACTAGCACTTATGGAAAGATAAAATGGCTGTGAGAGGAGCACGTGCGGTGACGCACGCGAGGCCGAACGTGATGGCTGAGCGAGGCAGGAAGTCCCGCGGGAACCACCGTCAGGACCAGACTCCGTGGGACAGCAGCCACGCTGTTACCGTTCTCATCACCCTTTCCTAGAATTACAACTACGTTACAATGCATACTTCAGTACATCTTTGCAAATCTACCCAGCACATTTGAGAGAAAAAGCAACTCCAGAATGTTTGGGGGCTTTGGGGTGTGGGGTTTTTAGAAAAAGAAAGGACTACAAAGGTAAGAATCTACTTTGGGGTTTATTTCTATTTTTCACATGTTTCACGGCTTACTACGAACTGAGTGGGAAGACTGAATAACTGAGAGCAACTCAGAAAGTTTCCAAAGGGCAAAAGCCGAAGATCTTTTTGTCCTGACCTATTCATGCTCGCCCACCTTCTCTAACTGAACCCAGCCACACTGTCCTTTCAGTGCTTACGTTCAGCCATACAGAGGTGGAAGCCTGGGCAATGAAAAGCCACAGATGGAAGGGCATCCACATTTACTCAGAAGACAATAAAGGCCTTCCTAAGTTCTTAAGGATTTGTGTCCCAAAAGATACGTAAATACAAGCTCTAAAGGTCCCAACACAGAAGATGAAAGAAAGAAAACTAAGAGCCCCAGAAAACGGACAAACAAGCACCAATCATACAAAAAGAACTAACCTGTTCTTAAGAGAGGAACTGCTGATTCCAGGACAGAGACACAGAACTGGGGAAGACTGAGCTGGAGGAACTGTAGCTCCAGCACATCTTCGGTCTCCAGCTCCGGCAGGTCTATGTGCGCCATGTCCACAGGCGAAGGCACAGACACCCTGGAGTGTACGGGGGCATGACTCCCGCTTCCACTGGAAAGTCAACAAACGACAACCCTTGAATATGGAAACGGCCACAGAGAGCTGTACCGCCCACCTGCTGTCTGGCACATTAAAAGCCCCACGCTGGACACAACCATACTGCCTCACGCGACCACTGTGCTCAGATCTGTGAAACCTTGACAAATTTATGAGACTAAACTCCATAAAGATGGCTCAAATCGTAAATGAAACCAAAAACGCATTTATATATATTGCTTTTCAAAAGGGATGGTCTCAGAATTCCTGTAGTAGCAGTCAACATGAGCACTAAGAACCTGTTCATTTCTACAGAAGAGCAAGCCAATTCAGAGCAAAGTTCTTCTGTAATCGACTTATAGAGGCAAAACTGAATCATTTACATAGTTTCCTAGATTTTGTGTGATTTTCACCAAATGTTCTAAGTGAGCCAATGTTCACAACCGAAGAATGCTAGAAAATGCCAGAAAAATATGAGGAGAAATGAATGACTTCATTTAGTGCACTCAACATCGCGTAATGATTTTGAAAATGTACCAAAGAGCAGAACATCCCACCTTTCTTGACTTTCTTCATTAAAAATTCCTACCTTAGATGTAAAGTGGTGGTGTGGGGATAAAGTGCCATGGAAAGGCCTGAACCTCACAATTACCAAGGACCTCAAATTTTTGACTTTTAATGTTATCCACAATCGAAGCTGAACCACAGATACACTAATGCTGTTGAGCACGTAAAACTCCCCAAATCTATGTTTTGTCATTTGTTCAATTTCAACATCCCAAAATACGAAAATGAGGTGGGCTTCTCTCTAGTCTCAAAGGCCCCTTGAGGAAGGTGTTCACTCAGGAGCGAAAATTCAGAAGCATTAGATATAGCACAGTAGATACAGCTTAGAGAATGAGGCAGACAGGCTCTGGAAGAGTAACGAGAAAAGCCGTGCCTGACCAACACCAGCTCCTACGGAAGGGTCAGGAGCACAGGCTCTCAGATCCTACTGTCTATACCCCGGCCCTCTCACCAACTGTATGAGCTGGGGTAAGGCGCCCTGCACCTCCGAACCAGGCTTTCCTGTACAAGGATGATGATACCAATGCTATCATAGGACCGGGAGG
This sequence comes from Panthera uncia, assembly GCF_023721935.1. Taxonomy (NCBI): domain Eukaryota; kingdom Metazoa; phylum Chordata; class Mammalia; order Carnivora; family Felidae; genus Panthera; species Panthera uncia. The sequence goes on along the minus strand of NW_026057586.1, from coordinate 7,797,870 downwards.
ACAACGGAAGGCCATGAAGCACGTACGGCACTCGGCGAAACACCAAGCACGCAGCCAACATCAGTCAGTGTCAGTTGGTGGCAGCAGCATCGTGAGAAAATAATGACGCCAACAGACAAGCGTTCATCTCCCTGAGCGTTTATTAGAACGACACCGAAGAGACTAACATGTTTATAAGATGCTTGTGGCATAAGAATGAGCTAACACACAAACACCACGCCAGCCCCTTTAAGCAAAGCTGATGTGTAGAAATCTGTATTTACACAAATGAGTAAAATACCATAAATTGTGCACTTTAAAGGAACTTTCCTTTACAGTCTCCAATCATTCCCTTTAATAGTAAATACTGATACACCCAAATTATGATTAGAGGGGCACCTGGGTGGCTCAGACGGTTAAATGCCCAACTCTTGGTTCCAGCTCAGGTCATGATCTTGTGGTTCACGAGTTCGAGCCCCACGTCAGGCTCCGTGCTGATGGTGTGGAACCTGCTTGGGATATTCTTTGTCTCTCCCTCTCTCTCTGCCCCTCCCCTGCTCACTCTTCTTGCTCTCAAAATAAGTAAATAAACTTTCAAAAATCTTTTAAAACTTACGGTTAGAGTCACAAATATGGGTTTAAAATATTATCAAAGAGGCACCTGGGTGGCTCAGTCAGTTAAGCGTCCGACTCTTGATTCTGGCTCAGGTCTGGATCAGACACAAGGGATTGAGCCCCACGATGGGCTCTGCTCTGAGGGTGAAGCCTGTTTTACATTCTCCCTCTCTCCTTCTCCCTCCTCCCCCTCCCTCTCCCTCTCACACACGTGCGCCCTCTCTCTCAAAATAAATAAAACATTTAAAAAAATTAAATCTTACTAAAATGTACCTATCATTTAAAATTATGCTTTTAAACTAGATCACATTTCATCTATGGCTAATAAAAACAATTAAATGGGCCAGAATCCTCATTGTTTTTCTAATGAAATAGAAAGGAAGAGAAAATATAGCTCACTATGTAGCATATGGAATCAAAGTACTATTTTGTGAACATCGTGTTTTGGCAGGGACACACACACAGACATACACACAGGGAAACATACATACATGCACATACATGCAGAGCATACGTCTGTGTACTGAGTATTGAGTTGCATGTAATATTATTTCGTACTACGGGTCATGGTCAAAACGTATGAAAACCACTGGTTTAACACAAGGCCAATACCTGTGGTAATTTTCCAAGAGAGAAGACAGAGAAAAGCGTTAATCTCCCTCTCAAAGTAAAATACACACACACAAGTTAACTGGGCTTTTTAACAGTCACCTGGAAGACACTGCGTCCCAATCCTGACCGTCTCCCCTGGGTCGCTGACCTGTGCGTCCAACCACAGAAGGCCGGGGGCTACTGCTTCCTGGAGAAGGATTCTGGGAATGATGAACAGCTCTAGCTTCATGACAATAAGACAAAGAAGAATTTTGGGAAACTGTATCTGAGAGGAAAAAAGAAAAAAATTATCCCTCAGTAGAGACAAATTATGATTATGAAGAATTTACATCATTCTTTCAAAAAACAGTAACAAATTTAAAATAGTAGAAATGCTTCTCTTGGGGTAAAAGTAAAGTATTCTTTTCTGCAAGTATTCACTTAGCATTTGCATCTAACATTAGGTGTACCTCTAACTGGCCTGATTACATGCAGCCTTCTAGCCGGAATTACTGACTTGGAACATTTGGGACCACCAAGGCAAAACAGCAGATTAGGCACATCCCTGCTCATAAGTCCACAAGAAACCCTACCTCAAACCACAAGCAAAAATTAGCTCAAAATGGATCAACAACCTAAATATGAGAGTTAAAATTATAAAGCTCTTAGCGGAAAATATAGAGGTAAATCTTCATGATCTTGGACTTGGCAACGGATCTTTAGATCTGAAACCAAAGTACAACCAAAGAAAATACAGATAAATCGGACTTCATCAAAATCAAAGGACATTATCAAGAAACTGACAACTTACAGACTGGGAAAAAATATTTGCAAATCATATATCTAAAAAGGATTTAGTAACCAGGATATATAAAGAGCTTCTAAAACAACAAAAACAAAAAAAAAAACAAAAAAAAAACAAAAAAAAAACAAAAAAACACCCAATTTAAACATGGACAAAGAGCTTTAAAAGACATTTCTCCAAAGAAGACATACAAATGGCCAATAAGCACATAAAAAGTCACTAGGAAAATCCCTAGTCATTAGTCAGGAGTCTTTACCAGAACCACAGTGAAATACCAGTTCATATCTACTAGGAGGACTAGGATTTTAAAAAGGGAAAATAACTGAGTGTTAGCAACATATAGAGAAACTGGAAGCCTCACAGGTTATGGTGGGGATATAAAATGGGGCAGCTAGTGTGGAAAACAGTTTGGTGGTTCCTCAGAGAGCTAAAGGTGAAATTAACATATGACCCAGCAATTCCACTCTTAGGTATATACCCGACAGAACTGAAAACGGGTTCAAAGAGATATGCCTATGTTCACGGACACATTATTCACAACAGCCAAAACATGAGGACAACTCCCGGGTCCAGCAACAGATAAATGTATAAACAAATGTGGTGTATACAGAAAAAGGAGTGAAATTCCGACACAGCTATAATACAGATGAACCTTGGAAGCATCATGCTAAGTGAAATAAACCTCACCCAAAAGGACAAATATTGTATGATTCCACTTGTATGAGATACCAAGAACAGACAAATTTAGAAACAGAATGTAGAGAGGTTACCAGGGGCTGCAGAGGGAAGGGGACACGGGAATAGGGCTAAATGGTCACAGATCTTCTATTTAGGGTGATGAAAAATATTTGAGAACAGAAAATGGTGATGGGTGCATAAGAGTGTGAATGTAATAATGCCAACAAAATTGCATATTTTAAAATGGCTATAATGGCTTGTGCTACATATTTTACCGTAATTTTTTAAAGGAATTAAGTAAAATAAAGGCATTTTCAGGAGGAGAAAAAAAAAGCTCTCCGAGAGCGTCTTACCGCACTTCAAAGAAAATATGAAATCCTTACCAAGATCTACAAGTCCCAATACAGTCGGCCCCTAGCTACCTCTGTTCTCACTTCATTTCCCTCTCTGCTCCCCGCTCCCCATTTACTACATTTCAGTCACATGTCTGCCTTTTTTCTGTTCCTCCAGAATATCACCTCCCAAGGCCTCCGACCTTCCAGGAATACAGTTCCTGCAGCTCTTCAAGGGGATGGTTCCTCCTCGCCCCTCAGGTCACCTCCTCTGAGGGGCCTTCCCCACCCATCTTATCCAGGTAAGCCTCACTTCCCCTGTCATTTTCAGTCACATCACCCTGCCTATTTCCTTTGAGCACTTCTGATCTGAAACAAACTTGTTTGCTTGTTTATTACCTGTCCCCAACCTTCTCAAGGATGAGCTCAGAAGGGTGGGGACCTTATCTGTTTTGCTCAGTGTTGTACCCCCTAGAGACTAGAATATCAGTCAGCATATAGTTGGTGATAAATAAAAATTTAATACATGAGTAAATCTTCAAAGATAATACTTTTATCAATATTATAACTCTTATTCTGATGAAATATGGGGTATCCACAAGCTCTCTGCTATCAGTCATTGCTAACATTCCTCAAATGTTAATGAGGAACCCTATACCTTCTGAGACCTATAATAAACCTAATGTATAGCATAAGTATTCAAGTAGCATAGGATCAGCGAAACTCTGAACAGAATTGGGATTAACTGTGAAGCATGATGACAAATCACTGTAATTTAATATTCAACTTTCAATGCATATGGCATAAGTGCACAGAATTTCTAAGCTGTAAATACTGCCGACAAAGCCGGCCGAGTGCTCTAGTTGGCCATTAGGTGGTGCTTTTTCCCTTAAAAGTCTGGCACTGCTATCATATTATAAATACTCTAACTACATCACAAGCCGCATAAAAAGTTTTCATAAAATACAAATCAGGAGCACCTGGATGGCTCAGTTGGTACAGGATGCAACTTTCTGATCTCGAGGTTGTGAGTTCAAGCCCTATGTTGGGTGGAGAGGTTACTTAAAAATAAATAAATAAACATAAAATATACCCAAAAGTTAAAAAAAATATATTTATTAAAAAAATACAAATTGTTATTTTTTTAAACCAATCTATTAATACAACAAGTAACTTCTAAAATGCCCAAGGTCCCACATAAATAGTTGAACTCAGAATTCTAACCCCTGGCTCCCAACATCAGTATATGCCTAAGAGAAAAGAAAAAAATCTTGCAAATGGTTCTTATCAAAAAAAAAAAAAAAAAAAAAAAAAAAAGGACAGGATCATGAGTGGTTCTGTCACTCACACGATTGGTTTTCAAGTGATTATCTGATTGCCTTTAGGAATGAGGAGTTTATGCTGTGAATATTTACACAGTAAGAATAATAGAAACTTCTCAGAAAAATCTGCAAATACCACCAGTGACTAATGAATAAATAAACATAAATACCTTGTTTACTAGAGAAAAAACCTGGATCACGGTGAAAGTTCAGTCTGTTTCTTAAATACACGCACAGCTGCTGCAAACAGGACACAGACTGTAAGGCCAGGCGATGCTTTCCGTCTCCTCCAAAGGCCAGTTTCAACAGAGATAAAAGGCTCTGAAATATGATGAATGAAATGAATGAAAATGATCAATGAAAGTGGGTGTGGAGTTTAAGTAAGGTTAAATGAACAATCAAAGGAAAGCAAATAACTTGTAAAATATTTGTAAGACATAAGAAACGGAAATAGGCAAAAATGACTTAGCAATGGGATAAAGCGAGACAATAAAATTTAAAAAGAGTCCGTGTTTGTTGCATCTAAAGTGTGTAGGTGGAGTACCTATTCTGGGAGAACATGAATTACTCCCCATTCAGGACGTAAGTTACGAAGTAGTTTTTAAAAATAACAGCAAGCCTTCAGCATCTCAAACAGCTAAATCATCTTGCCACATTTTGGCAGCTAACAGCTTTCCTCTCCTCTGCTGCCTTCTGACAACTGCCATTGTCACACTGTGTCTTCATACTTACCATTCAGGGGCCTCCATTCAGCCCTGTGATTATGGAGCGAGGGTGCTGAGGCATCACTAGCTGCTGCAGATAGGCCACAACCCTAGACCCCACATCCCAAGCTCTACCATATAAACCACAGAATCTATCTGAATTGCTCATTGCCCTATTTCCCCGGCATCCAGCCCTGTGCCTTACACATCCTACATATTCAAAAAACAATGGTATTCTTAGATGAAGAATGGTTACTGCTGCCCAACTTCAATTTCCAAAGTCTATTCTCCCCTTATGCAACCCATAAAAGGTAAATTCAAGGTGGTCAAACTGGACTTACTTGTGTGTGTCAAAAGAGACCACCTCTGATCAGAAGAACTACCACCACCCAAAGAAGAGCAAAAGTGGTTTCAGTAACCAAACACTTCATTTTATAAATATAATAGTGCACACTCCTTCCCAAGGACTCCTACTTTGCAAAATCTGTTTCATTGTAAAAAAGTTCTCTATTTCCAAATCTACAACAATTACAGAGGATTCGTACCTGAACAATTTTTGGCCTCTGAAGAAAAATTTCAGCAGGAAAATCTTGCATGATAACATCCTTCAATAGTTCACAGGTATTCCAGATTAAAGTGTGGTTACTACTTCTTAAAGAGCTATAAAAAGATAGCATTATTTATTTTTAAAAAGAGCTTATCTGTACCAGATTCCAAGTAACCTAGTAGCGTAATGACTCTACTAACAGTCCTTCAGGTCTCAATTGAGACTTCACTTCCCTGGGCAGCCTTCCTAGATCTACTCCGTAATCAAGAACTCTAGGATAGGTCCTTCTTCCATATGCCTATATTCGGTGCAACAGCAATTGCCTGTTGACTTTCTAACCCCCACTAGAGCCTCCTCGACAACAGGCACTACACAGTATCCACCACAGTATGCCAACAAAATCACAATGCTATAAATGAGATCAATGAAGTCAAAGGGCACAGAATGCAATGAAATTCGCTAAACGAATTAGGAAGTAACACAGAAAAAATAACAGGAAACGTAGAGTTTAATTCTAGAAATTAGACTTATTACTGCTCTTCCCCAAGCTAGTGAGTCAAGCTGGGATTCCCCTCCTACCGCAGAGGACACCCCTCACCTTCTCAGACAATATGTGACCCCCTAGGGATATAGCAGAATCCACACACCCCCCTCTCGGCCCAGCTCCAGCCCACCATCCACCACCCAAAGGGGTGTACTACAAACTGTGTCTCTTCCTGGGGGCCCAACTCAGACCCCCTGCCCCTTTTCTACGTGTACCCACCTCTTCAATATGTTATTCCAAGAGAATTTACTGATGCCTTAGGAGTGCCAGCATCAAAAAGCATTTAACAGCCTGTAGCTGCTTATGTCATCCTAATTCTAGCACATTGGTCTTTCTACTGCCCACTGAATATACTGTCCACTAAAAAAGACTGCATTTATGCTTAATTTTTCCCATTTTTATTAACCAAGGGCATAAGCTTTGGCCAATCAATCTGGTCAATAAGAGATGACTCATATGTCACCAAGAAGTATACATGACTCCAATCACGAAAAAAACAAACAAAAAAAACAACTAGATGTGTAGCCTAATAACAGCAAATAGGAATTTTCTAAATTGCTCTTTGAAACAGTGAAAATCATTCATATACTCCCAGTACTGCCTGTCACAGACACTTAGTATCTTTTTTCCTGGTGAAAATGTATGATAATAACAACCAGATGTAATGGCTATCAATGAACCAAAATGCCTGACACATGCCAGGCACCGTACCTTTCATTAGAGCAGAGAACATGTCTATCTGTTGTAGTCAGGGGGAGCCAGGGAAATGTAGAAAACTTCAAACACTTCACAGTCTGATTTACTGTTAATGGAACAGCAAAATTTAAGGGATCAAAGACAAGTTAATAGACTCCCAATGTTAAGAGCAAGGCTTTACCCTTAAAACAAGTCTTCAAAGTTACACCTTACAGTAACCTAAAATATACTAAACAAGGTCAGCTGCAAATTTGTTCCCTAACAGGATAAATGACAGAGCTGTTTTCATATTTTACACAAAACCCATACATTATTGTTATTAGAAGAGCATTAAATACAAACCAATACTGAATGACATTTAGAACTTGAATTACATTTTCTATTGTGCCCTGTGGCTAACCAAAACACAGAGCTTAAATTTAACATGAAAGGAACTGGCATTTGGAGGCCTTTAATTGTAGAACTTAAAAATGAAATAGACATAATCATATAGTACATTTAAAAATTAGGCATGTTCAAATATCCTTCATGGTGTTAGATGTTTAAGCCTCTTTGAAGACGACTTAAAAACCATAAGGTTGAAGATCAAATATCAGCACTCAAACCAGATTAAAAGAAATCTGAGAAACCAACACAATTTTAAACTAACCCATTCCAATTATGTTTTAAACAAATCTTATATTGTACAAATTAAGGTGGCAAAGCTGAGAAACAGTATGCAGTATCTACAGAAACCCTTCCAAGTGGCAAACAGTCTTTCCGCCAAATGCTCTGAAAAGAGCACGGAATCACTGAATTTAGATAACAGTATTATTAAATTCCCAAATATAGCACAGTTGCTTCTTTCAAAAGTGCCAACACACAAGCAGGGTTTACTTTTTCACAGAAAAGTAAGAGGGGGGTGGAGGGAAGGACAGACCTCTACTGCACACAAAAAATGGGTCCAAAATAAGCCCCTATCATTAACCCACAAACTGCAACTCACATAGCATTTTACCATCTCAATGGTCCCTAACATTTTTAGCAGCTGCACTCGAGGTCCCACCTTCTCAGCCCTGGACACACTCTCTCCCTTCAGATGTCTCTCCCCGTCACTCAGTGAAGCCTCTAAATCACAAACACAAAGAAACTACCATCTCAAAACCAAAGCTCCCTCACAAGCCTAACAAAACTTTCACAGAAAGAAAAGGTAAAGTATTTTTACAGCTCAACAAGTTTTCAGTTCTTTCTTATGCTGTTATTCAACCAGAGTTTCTATGAAAGGCTTTTAATAACAGACGGCTTCCAAACTGAGTTAAATGAAATACTTGACACGAACAGATACACCCTTGGACACAATGTTTTCTTTTCAACTATCCAGGCAATAAAATGTCAGGTACATGCTCACTTAATTATTCCCTAACTGCATCAACTGGAACAAAGGTTTCATCCTTTCCAAGCCTCAGTGCCTTCATCATTAAAATGGGGATATTAACAATATCAATTTCACCGGGACAAAGAGGCTGAAGATTCATTCGTTCACTCAAAGAATATATACTGAGCACCTACTATGCTTTTGGCATAGTTTTGCACACTGGGGATGAGCAATGTTCAAAGCTATCATTACGCTTATAACAAGGAAGACAAAGAAGAGGTAAATGAGTATGTGATTTCAGACGATCTTTGTTAGAAAACTAAACATAGCTAGAAAGTGATCACTTGGGTCCTCAGGAAGGCCTCTCTGAGAAGGCGACACGTGAGCAGAGACCCAGCCAGACATCTAAAGACCTGGATGAGATTCCAGGGAGAGAGAGACTGTAAATCAGAGCTCTTCTTCTATCAGCTGGTCGCTGGGATAAAGACAAATGAAGAAACCAAAATGATCCTGAGTCTCTGGCTTGAGTAACCGGATGAACGGTACCACTTGGTGAGCTGGAGAATAAACAGGACGCATACACAGCGCGCGGCACAGTTCCCAACAAAGAATTTGTGTTCAGTAAGCACTGAGTATTTCTGCCACCATCACCACCCACCTAAATACAGCTGCTCAAATGCAGTTAGAATAATGTAAAATTTCACCACTTAGACACTACATCCTAATTTGAGGAAACTGAAACATTCAAGCTTGACCACACCATTAGGAAAAGTACATTAATTTCTGATTTACCAGGTCAACAGGATCTATCCCTCTACATATACACACCCATTGGTCGTGGAGACACTTCCGTCTGCTGGAAATTACTTTTGTCTTGAGGAAAATATCCTATTAAGATTTCAGGTTGTTGTGGCAATTCTGATAAAAAAAATATATATTACTGTATTATTGATTCCTTATTTGCTAAAAGCGAAACTTACTCTTTTCAAATATTAGTGTTTTCTCTTAAGTTTTTTAATCATTTTAAAAACTGGAAAAATAACAGGGTTTTTTTTCCTCTGAATAGTCTTCCTCTAGAGGAAAAAAATGTAAATGTTGAGTCAGTTTTGAATTGAGGGGAGGGTGTTCCCCTCTTTTGTGGTTCAGCAAATACTACTACTTGTTAGATGAAAACATGCACAATGTACATAAAGAATCTGTTACAAAGTATTTATTCAAGGGCTCATCTCTGCTTCTTAGTCCATCCCCCTCCTCTCTATTCCTCTAATTATGTAGTTCCTGACCACTTCAACTTTCATTAATATCTTTAAAGAAAAAGTTGTCAAAAATAAAGGAGTCAAGCACTCATTCAACATCTTTGACGATCAATCCTCTGTCACATGTGATTGAACATGCAGCAATACAGTTGTAATGAGAATGGGAATAATGAAAAGACTAAAACTAATTTTGTAATTGTGCTTGAAGTTTTCATGCCAGTATTTCCTAATCTTAATACAGATAACAAAAAATTAGCTCTAGACCATACATCTGATCTCCCCTGCGGGGAACTAGGTTGAAAATACATGGTTTAAGATTCTACTTTATTGGTTTTGGCTTAGGCAGAAATTTTCACTGTTAAAAATCGCAACCACACAAGAACCCAGTAAACGGAGGCTCCTATTATTTTCTCGTTTTAACAGCAGCACCGACGATCTCAGCAGTAGCGACACAGCACAGATACAGAGAAAAATATGATCTAACAGATTAAGCAAGCAAAAACACATTTTTAAATACTTTTACTACTCAATCACATAAATCTCAGGAGCATTTTCTTTTTTCCTTCAAATCAATTTAACTGCTTTCCAGGTACAAGGCACTCTACTGGGAATTAAATCACAAGAGCAACCAACAATTCTGTGCTTAGTACATGCCAGGCCCTATCCGAGCACTTTACAGCACTGTCTCATTTAATCCCCGTGACAATTCGATACGGTATTCTTTCTTATTGTCCCAATTTTTGGATGAGGAAACTAAAACCTAGAGGGATTAAGTACTATAGCCAAGGTCACAAAACTACTGGAAGAAGTGGGACTTACATTCATGTCTGTCTGACTCTAATTTTAACAGTGTACTATGTATAGCTCATTTTAACTGGAGACCCCATAACAAAACCATGAGCTAGGACAGATACCATCGTACCCCTATGTGAGGAACACAGTCCAAGAATGCAAGTATAAAACATTCAGAATAATGTCTGGCACATGGTCATGAGGGCTCAGCGAAAACGTTGTTATTGTTGAAGAAATAATCTGTCAGTCCCACAAAAAAAAAAAAAATCACTGGCAAGTTTTAGGCCCCTTGACCAAAATAAGCAATAAATACAAATGCACTCTCCTCTGAATAACAGCAGAGGAGGGGAAAGGTCAAACTCATGTAAATTAATGCAATAAAAATAAGTTGAGGAGGGAAGGGTTGGTTTTTTTTTAACCTAAGATCCCTTTCCTTAGAATTAACCACAAGAACCAATATATTTCTATTTTAGCAGAATGCATCCAGATTGATTCCAAAGAGTTACCAGTTTGTTTGGTTTGGTACAATGCAGAGTATAGGGCAGGATCATCTGAAGGAAGAATAAAAAGTCCGTCCAGAATGCCATCAATTTCACCCTGTAGATTCGGCTCCACATTAGAACGAAGTTTAGATAAGAATTCAACTGCACCAAGGTCAACCAGATGCTTGACTGCTGGGGGATACTGAAATAAGAAGAATCACGTATGTCAACACTTCTACACTTTATCGGACAGCAACTAAACCAGGAAATTATTTTTAGTATGCTAGATGTTCCTTTTGCAAAAAATAAACCTTGCATTGATGTACCCAAAAGTAAAGAACTTCCATGAGTAGGACACAGATTTCTAGAGACATACGTAAACCATGCGATGACACTTACGAAAGAAAAGCCCAGACACTGATCACTAGAAATGCACACTACCAACTCCTACTTTTATTTATTAAATGGATTACCTCTCTCAACTGACTCCCACCCCACCCTCTCCTACCTCCAACCGTCAAAAGATGCCAAAGTAATAATCTCCTATGACTGCACCCTGACTTACAGTTTCAAAAGGTTAGACTTGCCCTTTGACATCTGACCCTGACAACTGCTCTCAAGACAGGCTGAGGGGCGCCTGGGTGGTTCAGTCAGTTAAGTGTCCGACTTCGGCCTTCGGCTCAAGTCATGATCTCATGGTCTGTGAGTTTGAGCCCCAGTCGGGCTCTGTGCTGACAGCTCACAGCCTGGAGCCTGCTTCGCATTCTGTGTCTCCCTCTCTGTCTGCCCCTCCCCAACCTGCGCTGTCCCTCTGTCTCAAAAATAAGTAAACACTAAAAAAAATTTAATAAAAAATAGTTTTCAAAAAAAGACAGGCTGAGGAACATAAAATCTGAAAATCAGATATGGAAAACGCAATTTCAGATACTTGAGGTATTCATTAACCGTGGTAACATTAACTTTAAACATATTCTCTTCCAGACACATGTAATCTTTAACATGTAAATGACAGAACACAAGGAAACCAGAATAACAAATGGCGACTTCCAAAGATGATTCCAAAATTCAGAACACACCAGAACCCAGAAGTTCTATTATTCCGGAGCACAACAGATACAATGTGAGACTCAACATTACACATAAAAGGAAGCTGAGCGTGATACACCCAGACGACCATCTCTGGTTGTTCCAAAAATAAAAAATAAAAATAAAAAAATGCTACAAATTAAGCAACATTCACTCGTCTGATTTTATTTCAAAATGATCCTACCTTAACCAATCTGCTCAACAGGCTGAGAACCTCTTCTTTCATTGGAACAGACGGGAAATTGAACCATTCCAGCAAACGTTGAAAAAGCAGCCTCTCCTGAACTAGATCTTCACAGCAGAGTAAGTTGTGCTCAACCTTGCAGAGGATATTCTTGAGAGCTCGTTCCCTGATCTCGGCCAGCTGATGACCTGTCAAAGGACAGCACAAAGCTATTTCCCAGCTCCGAAGAGACGCCCCCCCCCCCGGAATTCACCCCAAAACTTAGTTGATGCTGGGGGCGGGGGCAGGGCCAAGAAGAAAATAAACCAGTTTTGTTTTTGTTTTGTTTTGTTTTGAACAGGCGGGCCTCGGGTGCCCTCGGGACGCGAATCGCTGGGTTCACTCAGTCCGTGATGGATCCCCGGGGGCTGCCCTGGCGAGGCCAGGACGAAAGGGAGCCGTCTCGGGGTGGCCCGGCCTCCAAAACGTCACACAACCAGCCTTAGCAAGTGGCCACGACAGGACGGCGACGCGGGCGAGGGGCAACTCAGACTGTTACCGAGTTTCCTGATGAGCCCAGTCAAGACCATCTCGTCCCGCTCAATCAGCCGCCGCCGGAGAATCAAACTGCCGCGCCACGACGTCCGTGTACAATTAGTGTCCCCATGGAAACCCGGCCGGTCGGGCTGCGGGTTCCGCAAGGCCGGAGACAACCACGGCACAAATAGGAAGCATCCAGGGAGCTGCTGCTGGGCCCCGCGCCTCCACAGAAGCGCGGCTCCTAGACAGCAGTCTCTGTCATAAGAACCGGAAAGAATGAGGAGACAAGCAGGGAGTAGAACCCGCCTTGGCCGCCGTGCACGTCGGGAGTTGTGGTCTTCGCCCCTTTGTGCTCCCCTCCCGGAATTCCGGACCCGCCGCTGCACCCACCCGCCGAGGGTTCCGGCGTCCCAGCGCGGGCTCCGGCGCGGGAGGCACGGGTCTGGCAAAGCCCAACCAGGCCCTGCAAACTAGCCCTGGCTCTGCCAACCTGAATTCTTGGCTCCCGGAGCCTTACAATTTACAATACAGAGTTTGGATTCCGCACGTCCACCAACGCCCACCCCCCCCGCCCCCGCCGTTGGTAACTAAATTAACTTATCCTCTTTAACTGTAAAATGTACCTGCAAAGGCAAGCAGTGTCCTTGGACACCTAAGTTCTGTATCAACACCTAAGGAGGGACAGGGAGGACATAACTGAACAGAAGAGGGAAAAAAGAGGAAAGAAAAAAAAAAAAAAATAGGGAGGGGGCGGGGTAAGGGTGTGAATTAATACTTGAATGTCACCAAAGTTGGCATGGCACTGTGATTGGTCTGAACAAATAGGAAAAGAAAAAAGAAAAAAAAAAAAACTTCTAAGCAATGGTAAGAGCAGCAACAAGATTAAATTTGTAAAGAGATTTGCATTTTAGAGAACATTTCTCTCACCAATGTTTTCAATTTCCCTAGGAGAGGGATGTCAAGGTACATATACCCATTTCTATTTTGCGAAAAAATGAACTTAAATTCATAGGAGTTCTTCATCCACAGTCACATCAGCTACTTAAGTGGCAGATTGAGAGCCTGACCTAAATTTTCCTTGTGACATTCTTAGGACCTTGCTGCCCCTGCAAGGTGTGTAGGTAGGTTAGAGAGTGGTGATGTTAGACCCGGATCTGGAAGAATAAGTAGGAATTTGTCTGCCAGGCAAAGAAATGGGGTAAGGGAATTCCTGCCAGAGAAAACAGTTCAAGCAAAGGCAAGGATTCAGAATGAGTCCGTCAAGGTCAGGGAAAGAGAGAAATTCTAGGCGGCCAAATTACCTCTGGGAGGTGGACGGGGAGGTGACTAGCATGCTAGTTCTCCATTTGTCCCTCTGGCTTCCAGGTGGCTGTGGGGAATGGGAGACGGCGGTAGGAAATTGGAGAGTGGGAGGAAAAAGAGGTGTGGATATTTAACAGATGCCCCACTAGCCCATACCTGAGCCGCCCTGGCCGAAATGGTGACAGTGGCTACATTCTTCAACCCTAGGGTAAGAGCTTTTGATGGGTACTGTGCCAAAGGGACCAAAAAGTGGAAACAGTTATACCAGCTGAGAAGTTTCTGTAGTTATCCAAGGATGAAAGCTTGGATTTGTGGATTTGAAGTATCAAAGTCAAAATACATATGACAGTACAGAAGAATAATGGAAATAACTTTAGAAAGATATTTCTAAGATGAAAAGTCTTAGATGATGAGAAACTGAGGATGTCAGTGGGGAAGGGTCAGTGATAATACTGTGGGAGAAAAATAAATTACAGTTGACTCTTGATCAACATGGGTTGGAATTGCACGGGTCCACTTACGCACAGATTTTTTTCAATATATACAATACAGTACTCTAGATGTATTTTCTCTTCCTCGTGATTTTCTTAACATTTTCTTTTCTGTGGCTTGCCATGTTGTAAGAATACAGTGTATACTAAGTATAACCTACAAAATATGTGCTAATCAACTATTATGGGTAAGGCTTCATGTCTACACTAGACAATCGGTAGTTAAGTTTTGGGGAATCAAAAATTATATGTGGATTTTTGACTGAACAGGAGTCACTGCCCCAAAGGCCTGTGTTGTTCAGGGGTAGACTATAATGTAAAACAACCATGTTTCAAGTTAAAAGGGGGCATCAAACTATAAAATGGTCTCTTTTTAAATGAGGTATAATGAACACATAACATTATATCAGTTTCAGGTGTACAACATGATTTGATATTTGTATACACTGCAAGATGATCAACCACAGTATGCCTAGTTACCATCCATCAAAAGTGGTTTTATGTTGCTTTTATTTTCTAATTTTTATTGTTATTGTTGAGTGTATATTGTTTTTATAATTAGACAAAAGTCATTAAGTCCTGCTTATCACATTCAAAGCAATTATGTGTCATTTTTCTATTAGACTAAGTACTGGTTTGCCAATTTTTCCTCAAAGAATCAATCTTCGATGTATTAATTCTGTTAAAGAGAATACCCAGATTCTAAGGTATTTACTGTACTTTTATTTATCATCACTTGCTTTCTCATTCCTTTCTTAGGTTTGTTTTCTGGCTCCTTTTCTAACTTCTTGAACCAAAGGTTTTATTGCTTTGTTTTCATTCTTTCTTATTTAGCTGCAGATAATTCCATGAATCTACATCTAAGAAAAGTTTTAATCATATATCATGAATTTAGATTTATAATTTTCTAACTATGGTTATTCCTGACCATTCTGAAACTGCTATTTTCATACTTTCAATCTCACCCAAGATCTATTTAGAAGGAGGTTTTAATCAGCTCTCTCCTGCATACACTTTAGTTATTAATTTTTACTATTACTCTATCTCAATCAGCAACTTGGGCTTTTATAATTTTGAACATCGATATAAATTTTCTACACAATGCCTGAGTACTTGAAAAAATGAACCATATATGCCTGTGTGGATGTATGGAGAACTGTATGTATGGCTATTTGTAATTCTCTACTTGTGCTAACAACAGTGTTTGTTACATTTATTTAAATCCTAACTTATAATAAAAACGTGTGGCATTTTACCGGATGATAAATGGTAGTCATCCAGCTGGCAATGTATATATGGATCAGGAAAGGGATGAAGAGTAGAGACCTTGTATGTTGGAATCTGCTTATCATCACAAGCTATGCAACACAATGGAAAAAAAACATGTGGACCCAGAAGCGCATGGGTCCACTTAACTCTCAGCCATTCTTCAACCTTTATCCATACCCATAAATCACTAGCAGGCATGGCCTCAGTCTGCTTTACCCGATCATTTGGCTTCGATGAAGATATTTATACCCTAGGTCACAGGAGATATTCAGTTACTCTCCTAAGAGCTCATAATACTATTTGTGGTGATTTGTGCTAGGAGAAAAAGAAATGCTTTTTTTTTTTTTCTTGGAAAAGTTGTGCACTTTCGTTTTTCCTCACAATGTGAACATGAATTCTAATACTTGGGTTATGTACAGTGGGTCTGTCAGTTGTGATCGTATGCATTTCCTACCCTTTATTTCTCTTACCTTCTCTTGACTACATTAAAACATCTGGGGGTGCTTGGGTGGCTCAGTCTGCTGAGCATCTGACTTCAGTTCAGGTCATGATCTCAAGGTACAAGAGTTCAAGCCTCTCATCAGGTTTGCTGCTGTCAGCACGGGCCCACTTCAGATCCTCTGCCCCCCCCCACCTCTGTCCCTCCCCTACTCATGCTCTCTCTCAAAAATAAACATTTAAATTAAAATATCTGCCTCATATTCATATAAGCTAAACAGGGTATTAAAACAAAGTATTATGCAGAGCACAAACCTTGGAACCAAACATAGGTTTGATGTTTATTTATTTTATTTTGAGAGAGAGAGAGAGAGAGAGAGAGAGAAAGAGAGAGAATGCACATGCACAAGGTAGGGAAACAGAGAGAGAGAGAGGGAGACAGGGAATCCCAAGTAGGTTCCACACTGTCAGCACACAGCCTGACGCAGGGCTTGAACTCAAGAATAGTGAGATCATAACCTGAGCTGAAACAGAGTCAGACGCTTAACCAACTGAACCACCCAGGTGCCCCCAGACACAGGTTTAAAACCAGCTTTGCAACCTTCTTAATTGCATAATTATGGGTGAGCTAATTAACTTTCCTGATTGCAAATGACAAAACTTTTACTCAAAGAAGTACGCAAAAATCAGTTATTTATTACCTCACTCTAGAAAAGGATCTGGCCTTAGAGACTCAAAAGACACTAATATTCTTTTTCTCAATATCTTAGCTTTGCTTCTCTGAGTGTGTTTGTCTCATTCTCTTGTATAACTGGCAAAATGTAGAGAAAGAGGGGAACATGGTCCAGACTTCCATCTTCCCATATAGCGACCCTAGAAGAAAGGGGAAGCTTTTCTGCCAACATCTGGATGTAAAATCCATGGTGAGAACCCCATCAGAATCGACACTATGAGATCGCCCATTCGTAGGTTATTTATTCACACTCTGAGCTGCAGGGCAGCGTATTATAATTGGAACAGAGTTAAAAGGAGTTGGGCAGATTTCCACCAAGAAAATAGGTGGGATTAACAGAAAATGGGCAGAAAGAATCTTCGGTAGGGGGAAAAAAACCTGATGCCTCTATAACCCCTAAACCTCAGCTTCTACAAGTAGAAATTGGGGCTAAAAATAGCACCCATTGGGGCGCCTGGGTGGCTCAGTCGGTTGATCATCCAACACTTAATTTTGGCTCAGGTCATGATCTCACAGTTTGTGGGATCAAGCCCTGTATCAGCTCTGTGCTGACAGCATGGGGCCTGCTTGGGATTCTCTTCCCCTCCTCTCTCTCTCTGCCCCTCCCCCACTTACACTCACTCTCTCTCTCTCTCTCTCTCTCTCAAAATAAATAAATAGAATTTAAAAAATTGTAAGATATTCCAGATAGGTCCTTCCCCTCTCTGCCATGTGAAGATGCAGAAAACAGATTTGTCTTTGAATCAGAAAGCTGGGTCCCCATCAAGCACAGACTTGTTAGCATTTTGATCTTGGGCTTTCCAGCCTCTAGAACTGTGAGAAGTAAATTTCTGTTGCTTATAAGCCATCCCTAGTCAAGCTATGGTATTTTGTTATAGTAACCTGAATGGACCGAAATAATTGTCTTTCTAGGGATCGAATGCAACGTTGCATGGCATCTCACTATGGCTGCAAGCGTAACCACGGGGTCGCTCCCTTCGTCGGCACCCGGCCTCAGAAGCAGGCTTGCCGCCCATTATAGGAGGCCTTACAGACAGAGGTGCTCAGGGCCTTACAGCTACTTGTGCAGCCATTGCCAGGCACAATTTCCAGAACAAAGGGAATTTTCCTCATTTTGCAGAGGTAAGAAACTATTGGCCCAAAAGAGAAATACTTTCACAAGCTCCTTTTACATTAATTGGGTTATTAATTTATTTATCACGAGAACATATTTTAAAAAAAAAAGCAAGCAATAGGATTCGTAAACAAAAGGATTCTAACCAATAGATGTAGGGAAGTTATTCATGGTGCCCAAGGCAGGCAAACATTCTGTGGGTCTTCCAGAAAGTCACCTGGAGCCCAGTCTGCCTTACTTAAGAATAAAGATCCTTTATTAATGATTTATTAATAATTCTGATCTTTAAGAAGGAAAGAGACGCATGGCTAAACGTTTCATCCCCTACTTGTGAATTTTCCTAATTATGCTCCATAACTTTGTCCTATGAATTTGCATAATATTTCATTTTTAAGGGGATCATCAAATTCTAATTCGTTTTCCCAATACCAAAACAGAAAGGTAATAAATATTTTATGCCGTTTTAAACTGGGAGAATTGAAGCAAGGTATATTCATGTTCCACTTCAAATAGCAAAGCACATGGATTTGAACTCTGCTTTCTTTGCACATGTTAATAAATACGGGTCTTAATTATAGATGTGGAGAAGTAGACAAGGATGTCTGCTATCACCATTTCTGTTCAACATTATACTGCAAGTTTTATTCAGAGTAATTGGCAAGAAAAAGAAATAAAAGACATCCAGATTAGAAAGGAAGAGTAAATCTATTTCTATTTGCAGGTGACATGACCTTACATGTAGAAAATTCTAAGGAATCCACAAAGAAACTATTAGAGCAAAGGAAAGACTTAACAAGGTTACAAAATACAAAATCAGTGTACAAAATAAAGTTCTATTTGTGTATGCAAGAAACAAATAATCCAAAAACTAAGTTAAGAAAATGATTACAATAACAATAAACAGAATAAAATTCTTAGGAATAAATTTAAAACAAATATAAGACATCCACATGGAAAATTACAAAGTATCACTGAAAAGCATTTTAAAAGACCTGAATAAATAGATGGGGCACCTGGGTGGCTGGGTCGGTTGAGCATCCAACTCTTGATTTCGATTCAGGTCATGATCTCACAGTTTGTGAGTTCAAGCCCCACATCAGGCTCTGTGCTGACAGTGCAGAGCCTGCTTGGGATTCTCCCCCCACCCCACCCCCACCCCCGCCTCTCCTTTGCTCGTGCACTCTCTCTCTCAAAATAAATAAATAAACTTTAAAAAAATAAATAAATAAATAATAAAAGACCTAAATAAATAGAAAGACATCCTGTGTCAATGATTGGAAGATTTTATATTGTTAAAATGGCAATACTCCCCCAAACTGAACTACAGATTTAAAGCAATTTCTGTCAAATATGCAGCCACCATTCTCGTAGAAAGTGATATGGTTACCCACATGGAAAGAATATGGACATTATTGGCTTATATTCATATGGAAATTAAGGGAAACAGACTAGCCAAAACAAAATTGAAGGACTTCTGCTTCCCAATTTCAAAACTTACTACAAAGCTCAATACAATTGACAACCCAGAAATAATCACTCACATTATGGTCAATTGACTGTGCATCAGTGTGCCAAGATAATTCGATGAGGAAAGACTAGTTTTTTTCCACAAATGGGACAACTAGATATCCACATGCAAAAGAATGAATTTAGATCCATACCTCATACCGTCTACAAAATGAACTCTAAGTGGATCAACGTCCTAAATACAAGCCCTGAAACTATAAAATTCTCCGGAAAAAACAAACAAACAAACAAACATAGGCATACATCTTCATGGTGTGATTTAGGTAATGGTTTCTTAGACATGACAGCAAAAACACGAGCAAAAATTTAGGACATGAAAAGATCGTGAACATCATTAGTTGTCAAGGAAATGAAAATTAAAAAAAAAAAATGAGATACCCCATCACACTCTCTAGGATGGCTAAAATCAAAAAGAGGAGAAATGGCACTATTGGCAAAGAAATGGAGAAATTGGAAGCCTCACATGCCGCTGTTGAGAATCTAAAATGATGCGGCCCCTGTGGAAAACAGTCTGGCAGTCCCTCAAAAAGTTAAACATAGAATTAACATACCACCCAGCAATTCTCCTCCTAGATATCTACCCAAAAGAACTGAAAACAAGTATTCAAGCAAATACTTGCACACAAGTGTTCATAACAGACCTATTTGCAATAGCCAAGGTGGAAATATCTCAAATGTCCTACTATGGAGGAAATGGGTACGCAAAAATACAATTGGATAGTATTTAGCCATAAGACGAAATGAAGTAGTTACACACCCTGCAACATGGATGACCTTTGAAAACATTGTATCAGGTGAAAGAACCACATCACAAAAGGTCACCTATGATATGATTCCATTTATCTGGGTATGAGTTTGCTCAGGCTGCCATAACAAAACACCACAAGCTGGGTGGCTTGGACAACGAACTGTATTTCCTCCCAGTTCTGGATGAACTGGGAGGAAATAAATAAATCCCGAACTCTGACGAAATAAATAAAGGAGTTCAAGGTCAAGGCACCAGAAAATTTAGTTTCTGGTGAGACCTCTCATTCTGGCTTGGAGATGGCTGCCTTCTAGCTGTGTCCCCTCACAGATTTTCCTCTTTATGTGCCTGGGGGGAGAGCCTCTCCAGTGACTCTTACACTTCTTACAAGGACAGCAGTCCTACGGGATTAGGGTTCCACCTTATGACCTCATTTAACCTTACTTACTTCCTTAAAGGTATTCTCTCCAAATATAGTCATATTGGGAGAGCTTCAGTATGTGGATTTGGCTGGAAAACAATTCATCCCCTCTGAGGATGGTGGGAGGGGGGAAATGGGCAATGACCGATAAATGGGTACAAAGTCCTCTTTTGGGGATGATGACAATGTTTTGGACCTAGATAAAGGTGATGGTTGCACAATATTGTGAACATTCTCAATGCTACTGAACTGTATAGTTTAATTAAAATGTTAATTTTATGTTATGTGAATTTCCCTTCAATTAAAAAAATTAATTGAGGGGCGCCTGGGTGGTTCAGTCAGTTGGGCGTCCAACTTCAGCTCAGGTCATGATCTCACAGTCCATGAGTTAGAGCACCACATCGGGCTCTGTGCTGACGGCTCAGAGCCTGGAGTCTGCTTCAGATTCTGTGTCTCCCTCTCTCTCTCTCTGGCCCTTCCCTTCTTGCGCTCTGTCCTTATCTCTCTCAAAAATAAATACACATTAAAAAAATTTTCTAAATTAATTGAAATTTTAGGAAAAAGTCAGCAAATAACAAGTTTTGGTGAGGATGTGGAGAAATCAGAACCCCTATATACTGCTGTAGAAATGTATAATGCTGCAGCAACCTTGGAAAATAGTCAATAGCTCCTCAAAAAGGTAAACAGCAATTCTACTTCTAGGTACTTGCCCCCAACATGAAAGCACGTACTCACAAGAACTTGTACCTGAATGTTCATAACAGCCTTATTCACAAGAGCTGAAAGACAGAAGCAACCAAAATGTCTGTAATTCATGAGTGGATAAAACATGGGTAGATGGAACGGATAAATCATACCCGTAAAATGAAACATTATATAGCTAAAAAAAAAAGGTGGGGGGAATGAAATACTGATACACCCAATAACATGGATGAAACTTGGAAACATTATGCCCAGTGAAAGAAGACAGCACAAAAGACCACATATTATATGATCTCGTTTACGTGAAATATCCTGAGAAGGCACATCTACAGAAGCAAAATGATGTAGTGTTTACTTAGATTCAGTAGTCGTTGGGGGGAAAGAGTAGCCATAGCTAAGGGGTGGGGGTTTCTTTTGGAGATGATGAAAATGAAAATGTTCTAAAATTACCTGTGGTGACACTTCCACATAACTGTGAATAAATAAAAACCACTGAAATGTCCACCTTAAATTGCTGAATTACATGGCATGTGAATTATGTTTCAATAAGGTGTTACAAAAATAAAAGCAATAAGAAGACATTAAGTTGAAAACAAAAATTTATTTTATAAAGAACTTAATTTGTAAAGACATCAACATAGTTTGGTAAGGAGAATTAGAAGAGTGTCCTTTTCTGAGAACTTATGAAAGCAGCATTTTCTATATATCTGGTGACATTTAGATGTAGCCTTCTAAAGTGATCGATTAGAGGCACCTGGGTGGCTCAGTCGGTTGAGCGTCCGACTTTGGCTCAGGTCATGATCTCACAGTTCGTGAGTTCGAGCCCCGCATTGGACTCTGTGCTGACAGCTCAGAGCCTGGAGCCTGCTTCCGATTCTGTGTCTCCCTCTTTCTCTGCACCTCCCCTGCTCATGCTCTGTCTCTCTCAAAAATAAACATTAAAAAAAAAAAAATTAAAGTGTTCGATTAGATGAATGGCCCTTATGTGAACCTTTGAGTTTCATTCCCAGATATCTACATTATTCAGCAAGACATTTCTGTCCCCATTTCCCTACTACCTTCCGTTTAAATGTTCACTGTCACTTAACCTCTCAGAAACACTCCCTTTGGTAAAGTGAGGTAAGTAGATACTTTCATTTCCACACCGTGAGATTCGATTAGCTAATGATGGAGAAGTTCTTGGATGAAGAGTCCAGTGCAAGTTCAAAGTAATATTGTTATTATGTTTAGGTATCTTTTCAATATGTAAAGTCATATAACCTCATTATTATAGTCAGATACATGATTCCTGGCAAGTGTAACTTCCAGGGAAAAGAAATAAAAGCCAACTCTTTACAGATCTAGCACAAACACACATTTTCCTGTGATCTTCAGGCGGTGCCCACGTTTGCAGCCTCTCTCTCAACTCAACTTTAATGATAACGGCCTCCATTTGTGCCCCTGCTGAATGTAATCTATTTAATTGAAGTTCCGAAAATGACCCTGACTTTCAGCCCTGCCTTGGCTGGTGAGACAGCCATGTTGAATGCATCTTGGATCTGTAAATAAAATACTGATTCTAGTCACTTCTACAGAGTGCATTTTGATAGTGTGGATTTTTTTTTTTCAGTGCTGACTCAATTTTAAAGTTAAGTATCTCTAAGGGAAAGTGGGATATCAGTTAAGGCAAAAAGGCAGTCTAGGGCTAACACAGGTAATTTCTTTAAAAAATACTTTGATCCCTCTCTTAATTTGTGAAGGTAACCTTGCACAGCAATCAGATAGATTAAACACTGTGTCATGTTGACTCTGAAATGAAGACAAAAGTCTTGGAATTCTAAAGAACGTCTTCTCGCATAGCAGGTCTCTACAATGAATACACTTCTTACTGACAGTATTTTAGGACACTTCCGAAGGTCTAGGGAAGACTGGGTCTCACAGGGACCTTTGGCTGACCACTTGAAGACCTCTCCATCTGTGCTTTTCCACAGGTGTTGTGCCCATGTTGTCTGCTTAGTAAATATTCTGATTAAAAAATGAACAGATGACACTTAAGATCATTGTACTGGTAGTTTCTGGCCATAATTTGTTAATCCTAAGTGTTTCCCCCTCTGCAAATTCAAATCCTTTGTCTTTTGTTCTGATGTGTACCTAGTTAGCAGAATAATAGTTCCCCCAAAGATGTCCGCATCCTGCTCCCTGGAACCTATGAGCATCTTACTTTACATGGCAAAGGAGAATTAAAGTTGCAGGTGGAATTAAGGTTGTTAATCAGATGAGTTTAACATAGAGAAATTATCCTAGATTTTCTTAGTGGGCCAAGTGTAACTATAAGGGGTGCTTGGGTGGCTCAGTTGATTGAGTCTCTGACTTCGGCTCAGATCATGATCTTGTAGTTTGTGAGTTCGAGCCCCTCGTTGGGTTTACTGCTGTCAGCGCGGAGCCCGCTTTGGATCCTATGTCCCCCTCTCTCTTTGCCCCTCCCTGGTTCATGCTGTCTCTCTCAAAAATAAACATTAAATAAATAAATAATAAACAAATAAATGGCTTTAAAGGTGGGGGGGGGGGACAAAAAAGGAGGTCACAGGCAGCATGAGATTCATTTGCTATCACTGGCTTTGATGATGACCAGAGAATGCTGTTAGCTCCAGAAGCTGGAAAAGGCAAGAAAGGGATTTTCCTCTAGAGTCTGGAGAGAGGGCATAACCCTGCAGACACCTTGAGTTTAGCCAGGGATAGCCTTGTCACACTTTGGATCTGAAAAACTGTAAAATAACAATTTTTTGTCGTTCTAAGCCAGTGAGTTTGTGGTCATCTGACACAGCAGCATACAGAAAATGGATACAGTTGCCTCCTTCTTGTTGACTCACTAGAGTTCCTTGTATAGTGTAGATATTGACCTGTGGTCTACTTTTCCATCTTAAACAAGTCTTCTTTTTTTTTTTTTTTTTTAATTTTTTTTTTAACGTTTATTTTTATTTTTGAGACAGAGAGAGACAGAGCATGAACGGGGGAGGGGCAGAGAGAGAGGGAGACACAGAATCGGAAGCAGGGTCCAGGCTCTGAGCCATCAGCCCAGAGCCCGACGCGGGGCTTGAACTCACGAACCGCGAGATCATGACCTGAGCCGAAGTCGGACGCTCAACCGACTGAGCCACCCAGGCGCCCCTTAAACAAGTCTTCTTACCTTCTCATCTGTCACTTTTTCTGTGCTGTCCTTCATTCAACAAAAATCCTTAATTTTTGTGGAGTCGAATCTCTCTCATTTTTTTTTTTTCTCTCATGCATCATACTCTTTGGTATTTTGTTTAAAACCTTTTCTCTCCCTCAAGTTCCAAAGACATTTTCCTTTCTTTCCTTTGTTAGTGTTACGGCTTAAACTTTCCAATTTAGGTTTCCAGTTCACGGAGAAGCTGGTCGTTCATGCGGGGTGAAGTAGGTCTCTGTTGGTTAGGATGCCGTAACAGGGTCCAAACTTGCTGTGGCTTAAGAAAGACAGAAATTTCTTTGGCTCTGACTAAAGGTCAAGATATAGACAGGCAATCCAGACGTGCAGGACCTCAACCCGTGCCTTCCATGTTGGAATCCGGGCAGCTATTCTAACACATGTGTCATCTTAAGGGACAGGGGATGTTTTCATTCCCACCTACTTTCTGATAAATGCATCCAAAGACAGAAACTTATATTATGTTCTGCTTTACATTTGTCTCCACATTTTGGGCTTTACATTTTTTAAGTGTCATTTATGTTTGCGAATCTTATAATTTGCTGGGGGTGGGGGGGGGTTCTATTAACACTCGGCAGATTTAGCAGTTTTTCCTGTTTTTCATTGCATCGCCTGTCATAGAACAATCTTCTGTGACATTTTTGTCTTTGGGTCTCAATGTTGTGTCATGGTGTAATTTTTTGGAAGATATTTATTTATTAACGTTCCAAATGTCAATTAACATGCAACACCATGAAACGTATCAATGGAAATAATTAAGTTAACCCAATAGATACATAGAATCTGCAAAGTGTGGCTGCACTGGTAGGTACATAGGTGATGAGACTTATTTTATAATTGGCAATGGGCAAGTTTCTTTTGATGCTTATTTTTAAGACTCATTCCAATTTCAAGAACATGAATGCAGTAATATTAATAATAGTAATAAATAACAGAAAGCTAAGCAATTGTTCCACTTTTTCTACTAAAACCTACCACAAAATTATGTTCTTCAGCACTACAGACTAAGCAAATATTTAAGAGAAGAAGAAAGGGGGGGAAGCACAGAAAAAAAAAAATATATATATATATATTGGAACCCTTATGCCCATTGGTATGAATATAAAATGGTAGAAAAAATGTATGGCCTTTCCTCAAAAAATTAAATATTGAATTACCATTTGATCCAGCAACTCTGCTTCTGGGCACATACCCCAGATAAAAAGCTGGAGCCCAAACAGACATTTGTAGACACTTGTCCCTTGCAGCGTTGTTCAAAACCCAACATGCAGAAGCAACCCAAGTGTCCATCAACAGATAGATGAATTAGATAAAATGTGGCTGATAGATGCAATGAAATATTATTTATCCTTGATAAGGGAATGAAATTCTACACGCCACACCATGGCTGAAACCTGAGGACAGTATAAGGAAACTAAAACAGACACAAGGACAAACACTCTATGATTCCACTTACATGAGCCACCTGGAACAGTCAGACTTACAAAGACAGGAAGTAGAATGGTGGTAGCCAGGGGCGGGGGCAAGAGGCCATTACTGTCGAATGGGTCCAGAGTTCCAATTGAGGAAGATGAAAACATTGTGGAGCTGGGTAGTGACGAAGCCTGCACGACAATGTAAATGTGCTATGTCACTGTGAGCTGTACATTTAAAAATGGGTAAGATGGTAAGCTTTAAAGGGCGCCTGGATGGCTCAGTTGGTTAAGCATCTAACTTGATCTCCACTCAAGTCATGATCTCACAGTTCGTGGGATTGAGCCCCACGTCGGCTCTGCACAGAGCATGGAGTCTGTTTGGGATTCTCTCTCTCTCTCTCTCTCTCTCTCTCTCTCTCTCTCTCTCTTTCTGCCCCTTACCTCTTAAAATAATAAACATATTTTTAAAAATGGTCAACTTTAATGTATATTTTACCACCATTTTAAAAATAAAATTTAAAAAAGACAGATAAATTTGAAAAGTGAGAAGAAATGGCTGATGATAGGGTCCTGTAGTGTCTCATCACAGTTTCGTGATTTCGTCCAAAGGTGATCTTTTACAGTTAGCAAATAAAACAAACAGGTGACAACATCACACAGAAATGAGGCATGAGGGACCTATCAGTGCAGGGGACATCCAAGTCATGTCAGGAACCTGGATGGGGAGGTTGGAATCACAGAATGTAAGACTTCAAAGTGAACTTAGAGGGGGCGCCTGGGTGGCTCAGTCAGTTAAGCATCTGACTTCAGCTCAGTTCATGATCTCATGGTTTGTGAGTTTGATCCCCACATTGAGCTCTATGCTGACAGAGCAGGCTCAGAACCCGGAGCCTGCTTCGAATTCTGGATCTCCTTCTCTCTTTGCCCATCCCCCACTTGCTCTTGGTCTCTCTCTCTTTCTCTCTCAACAATAAATAAAAAAATTTTTTTTAATTCAAAATGAATTTAGAGACAGTGTTCATGGTTTAGTTTGTTTGCTTGTTTATTTCTTACTTTAACCCAGTAGCTGTGGGCCTACAGACTGTGAGTCAATCCTAATTTGTTTATAATTTTATATGTCTATTTTTGTTTTAGTTTTTTGAGAGAGAGGGCGCAGATGAGCGAGGGGCAGAAAGAGAGAGAATCCCACTAGGGACAGGGTGGGGGGAGAGACAGAGAGAAGCAGGGCTCACCCAAAATGTGTCTCATGTTCACCTGAAGAGGGGCTCGAGCTCACCTGATGGGGGTCTCGAACTCACGAACCATGAGATCATGACCTGAGCCAAAGTCAAATGCTTAACAACTGAGCCTCTCAGAGTCCTACATATAGTTTTTAATTTGCACACGTGCACCATTGTAGGGAGAAAGTCTGTGACTTTCATCAGATTCACAAAGCAATCTCTCAACCTGCAGAAACTGAAGAAATAGGTCCAGTCCAAGCTCCCCTTTCTTGGATGAGGAAGCTGAGACTTGAAGAAAGATGGCTTCAAGCCCAAGGTCACAGAGTTAGTTACAGTAGAATCTGCTTCTCCTTTTCACACGGGTATTTTGCGTTTCAGGTGACTTTCCCTTGAGGGTGTTTCCATTTTTAAGAGAGCGCTTCTTGGAACTAGCTGTCCTCAGAACAAAGGGATGGCTTGTAGCGCCCTTGGCTTTGCCGGTCCTGCCTTTACTGATTCCAGTGCGAGTCTTTTACCAAGGGAGGGACAAGGGCGACCAGAATAGAAGCAGAGGAAGGGTAGTATCTGCTGACAGCCATGAAGGGCGGGGGGCAGGTGCAGGCTGTAACTTTTTGGATGTCCTTGGGTTTAAATGACGCCCCTGAGATGGTGACAGGAAGTAGAACCATTGTACTCATATCACAGAAGGATCTAGCTGCAGGGCGGGGCACAGCAAGGTCCAGTGTCCCCGGGGAGGCTGGAGAGTCATTCGCAGCAGGACCTTCCCAGAACAAAAAGAGAAGGAAGAAATTTGGGCTTAGCACAATGACTACAGAGAGCAAACAGGCAGTCTGATAAAGCATCAAGCCGGCCAAAGAAATCTAAGCCCTCTTCTTGGCGGGAACTAGCTGTGTTTTAGTAATAAGATCCCTCCTCAGAAAAGCAGGTGCTTTGTAGACAACTGGTGTTCATGAGCACACATCAGTGGGTTTGGCTGAAAACCTCACAATGCCAGAGAATAGAATAGTTAAATCAAATAATGAAGGTGCCATAGTGGTTCAGTAAACGGAGGCAAACTGCCCGGAAACCGTGCGCCCTTGTATTAAGTCTCAGAAATGTTGTGCCAGGTGGACACAATGCTCAAAAGAAGTGTTAGTTAAATTAGTAGATTAGAATTATCAGCTAATTAAACTGTGGGGCATAGTCTTCTCAGCATGAAGCAGTAGTCAGGCAGAACCTATTCCAATTAGCCAGGGGGAAACAGGACTCCTGGGAGGAGGAGGGGAGCAGCTCAAAAGGTGCTCCCGGATCCTCAGACTCTCGGCAGTACCTGCTCAGAAGATCCATTTAGTGATGGGGAGAGACGTGCTTTACGAATGTGGAGGATTCCAGCAATAACTCATTTTTCCATACATGAAGATAAAGCGGTCTCTTTCAGGGGTACCTGAGTGGCTCAGTCGGTTGAGCTTCTGACTTCAGCTTAGGTCAGGATCTCATGGTTCATGAGTTCGAGCCCCACATCGGGCTCTCTTCTGTCAGCATGGAGCTCACCTTGGATCTTCTGTCCTCCTTTCTCTCTGCCCCTCCCCTGTTCTATCTCTCAAAGATAAATAAACATTAAAAAAAAAATTTTTTTTAATCTGCCTCTTTCAGACAATGTGGACAGCAAATATAAGAGACACTGGTTTGTTTTTTCTTGTATCCATGAAATGAACTCTCAGAAAGTTTGAGGCATAAGAATTAGAGTGTTCATGGGGCACCTGGGTGGCTCAGTCGGTGTCCAACTTCAGCTCAGGTCATGATCTCACGATTCATGGGTTCGAGCCCTGCATCGGGCTCTGTGCTGACAGCTCAGAGCCTGGAGCCTGCTTCAGATTCTGTGTCTTCCTCTCTCTCTGCCCTTCCCCTCTCGAGCTCTGTCTCATGCTCTCTCAAAAAATAAATAAACATTAAAAAGAAAAGAATTAGAGTGTTCTGACAATGGCCTGTATGCTGGGCCAGAATTTGAATTATTTACACAATAAAAAATAAAAATTGTTTTCCTGTGATGTCAAATGTACAGTTTTCTGCTATTATAATTTTTAATCATATACTGACTCTTGCACTAAGGATTAGCTACAATAATGTATAGCATCAATACATGTTAATGGGGAATTAAAAAGAAATTAAAAATCTATATGGCAAAAAAAGATCTGGTCAGTAGAATAATGAATGTTACATGAGCTGCTTAGCATGAGAAACTGTAAAAAGTCTTATGTGATCACCTGGTGTCAATTTGACATCAACTATAACAATTTTATTTTTAGCATTGTAAGAACAAACATACAATAAACTCTCAAAGAAGATGTATCGTAAATAATCCAGTCTGGCTATTTTAACCACCCAAATAATTCAAGTTTATTGGATTTTTTAATTACATATTCAGGGGGCACCTGGATGGCTCAGTTGTTTGAGTGTCTAACTCTTGATTTCGGCTCTGGGTCCTGGGATCAAGCCCCGCACTGGGTTCTGCACTGAGCGTGAAGCTTACTTGAGATTCTCAATCTCTCTCTCTCTCTTTTCCTTCGCCCCTCTCCCTTGCTTGTACTCACTCTCTCTAAAATTTTTTTAATTAAAAAATAAAATTATATACTTAGAGTTTTCACGATAGAAGTAATCATTGTCATTAAAGACGTGTTTGAAATTACAAAGAGGTGGAAAAAGAAAAATTACATTTTACTTTAGGACTTTTGTGTACAGGTTTATTTGCTTATTTTGGGTACATAGTCACAGTACATTTATAATACATATGATTTGGTGTTCTTATCTTGTTCCTTAAATGGAAATCATCTTCCAATGATTATTAGATCCTACTTCCAACAATAGCCTCTGTTATTATGCATACCGTACTTCCTAAATTGCATTTTAATAGTTGCACAACATTCCGCTAATTGTTGATTATTTACAATAGCACCAAAAAGTGCTTAGGAATCAACTTCACAAAATAAATGCAACACTTGTACACTGAAAATTACAAAACACGATTGGAAAAATCTTTTTTTAAGGCCTAAATAAATGGAAAGACATCCTGTGTCACAGATTGGAAAACTCAATATCCGTAAGATGGCAATACTCCCAAATTGATCTATACATGCAGTGCAATCCCTCACAAAATTCCACCTGCCCTTTCCATGGAAATGAACAAGGTTCATCCTAAAGTTCACTGAAGAGAGGCTCACAGACACAATGAAGATGCTAAGTCAGTGGTTTATTAATGTATTCAAAACACACAGTGAGACACTGTGTGGGGGGAGATAGAAGAGTGCAATATAGCATAGAGAACAAGCACGGTAAAAGATGACCCTCCCTGAATCTTGGGATTCTCCTCTCTCTCTCCCTCTCCCTCCCTTCCTCTCTCCAACCCCTCTCTTCCAGTCACAAGGACCAGAGTTGAGGTTGAGAGGTTAAGCAGGAAGTGCCTGGGGTGGGTTACAGGCACTGCCTCCATTAGAACCGAGGGGCAAGTACTTAGGGCCTCAGCTGTGAATCGCCAGCGGGCCTGCTGAACAACCGTGGTTTTTTGTCTGTGTTGCTTAACCCAAGCACAATGGGGCCAGGATGGGTCCAAATGAGTAGCCAACTTAGGGACGATTAGCTGTCAACCTAGAAGTGACATGATCTGTACCTCATGACTTGGCCCATCTCATATTTTTCTTCTGTAAACAAACACTTTTGCTCGTTTCATCCTATTTATCATATGTGTAATATGTCTTGAAAGTTGCTAGTGTATTATCCACATTTAGCATAGCTTATGAATTCTGCTCATGTTTTTCAAGCGACTTCTTTGCTCATTTTCTACCTTTTGCACATCTCATGAGTTTTACCTATAACGGGTATGCTATTAGCTTATGTATGCTTATGTACGCTTAACACATATGAGCTTCATCCATCCCATTTGTGATGGTTAATTTTATGTGTCAACTTAACTGGGTTAAAGGACGCCCTGATAGCTGGGAAAACATTACATCTGGATGTGTCTGCAAGGCTGTGTTTGGAAAACATTAGCGTTGGAATCAGTAGACTCAGCAAAACAGATCCACCGTTACCAATGAGGTGGCATCGTCCAATTCCTTGAGGGCCAGAATAGAAATCGATTAGCATAGAAAAGGTAGAGGAAGAGTGAATTTACTCACTGTGCTTCGCTGGGATATACCCATCTTTTCCTCCGACATCAACATCTGTGCCTCTGGTTGTCGGGCTTTCAGACTCAGACTGGGACTTACACTCAGACCTTCGAGTTCGGGCTGAATTTTATCAGTGGCTTCCCTGGTCTCCAGTTTACAGATGGCAGTTGGTAAGACTTCTTGGCCTCCAAACCACATGAACCAATTCCTACCTGCTCTGTTTCTGCAGAAAACCCTAACTGATATACTTTCTGTCTCTCTCGTCTTCTGTCAGAATCAAATAGTCATAAATAATATAACAAACTCACATTTTTAAAATAATTTTTTGTTTATTTATTTATTTTAGAGAGACAGAGAAGCACGAGTGGGGAAGGGGCAGAGAGAGAGGGAGAGAGAGAGAGAATCCCAAGGAAGCCCCTTGCTGCCAGCGAAGAGCCTGATGTGGGGCTTGAACTCACGTCCCATGAGATCCTGACTTGAGCCAAACCAAGAGTCGGACACTTAACTGACTGAGCCACCCAGGTACCCCAGCAAACTCACATTATAAGGATAGAGACAAACTACTGGATTTAGTCCATTTTCAGGGTACTTTCATATTATATATTTCATTACATATTACATCTTCATAAAATATTATAAACTTTAGCCATTTGACCTTCCAAGCCAATGTGACCCTTTGTAAAGTACTAGCCCTATTGGTTGACCGTTACAGTCAAGTTGTTTTCATCCTTGGCCTCCTAATACAACTGTATCCATCGAAAGACAGAAATCACAAGGGTTATTTTTACATAGACAATTTAACATAAAGGATCAATCACTAGATATAAAAAATCGCTGACTATGTTTTGAAGATCTGAAAAGCTAAAACAGGGAACACTAAACCACCATGGAGATAACAAAACTTCAGAAAGCAAGTGTCCCGAGGTGGTACTTTGATTCTGGTTCTTCAAAGGTTAGAAAAATTGCAAACTGGATTCACTTCCTGCCCTAGGAATCAGCTGCTGTTGTTGGAGTGAAAAAATATCGCTGGGGGGGTTGCTCACAGCTCAGGGGCAGACAAGAAGCCCCCAGGAAGGAAAAGCCCTCATCCCTATCCCTGTAGCCTTCCTCTGGCCCTCCCTATGGGCAGAACCCACGGGGAATCAATTGACAGAGCAGATACATGGTTTGCAGAGACCCAACCTCCCGACACATAGCCTGGTAGAGAGGGTGGTGTGGAGTTAAAGGCCAAAGACTTAGGGATGGCACAACAACCCCGTCCAATGTAGTTAGATAATTTGTTATGTGTCGTTATTACTGAAGAATAGCAATTCCTCACTGGCATCAGAGCTACGTATGGACTGAAGGCACAGGGGCCAATTTTTATTTCTATGTGTTTTAAACTGGTATTCTATTGCAGGGAAAGTCTAAGAGTCGATCCCAAAAGGAGTAACATATATTTCCTCTTTGAGTGGGGGAAACTATCCTGAATTATCAGTTAACGGTCAATACTTTATCCTCCTGAATGTTTTATTTTTAACCCACGTTTCTTTCAGACTTTCTTATTCAGAGTTTTTTGCTAGGATGTAATGATAAGATACTTCTCAGTGTTAAACCTCTAGTAAGTGTCCCCATTTTCTACAAATTTATGAAGGGTCACTTTCAATTGCCATATGAATTTTTATCTCTATTCCATTGGGTATAAATATAGCTATAAAACTCTTTCTACTGAAATACTTAATGATTCAAAATAAGCTCCATTCACCTAGAGATATTACGCTAAGTGAATTAGGTCATAGAAAGACAAATACCATACGATTTCACTTATATGTGGAATCTAAAAAAACAAAACAAATGAACAAGCAAAACAAGACAGAAACAGATTCATACATACAGAGAACAAACGTGGTTGCTGGGGGGGGGGGGGGGAAATGGGTGAAATAGCTGAAAAGAATTAAGAGGTACAAACTTCCACTTATAAAGAATTCATGGGGATGAAAAGTACAGCATAGAGAATATAGTCAATAATATTATAACTTCGTATGGTAACAGATGGTGTGATATGATTCGTAGGAAATATATATTTAGCCAAATGACCAAAATAGGTTTCTCAGATACAGATGATCTTCATTCACAGTTACTGAAAATGCCCCAGAGCCATAGAGGTGAAATGGGGATCTTATTATTAAGGAAGGTAACTTTTGGATTGTACCCAAGCGTGGAGGTTAGTTGCCAGGAGGACCAACTCTGGGATTAGAGTGTTAGAACCTCTAGTCCCTTCCCCTGACCTCTGATGAGGGGAAAGCGCTGGAGACTGAATCAGCCAATAACCAATAACAATCGTGGTCATGCAATAAAGGCTCCATAAAAAAGCCAAGAGGACTGGGTTTGGAGAGCATCCGGGTTGGCGACCATGTGGAGATACGGGGAGAGCAGTGGTACCTAGAGAGAGCATGGAAACCCCACACCCGTTCCTGTGCCTGACCCGTGTATCTCTTCATCTGACTGTTGATTCGTGTCTTTAATACACTGGTAAACACAATGTTTCCCTGAGTTCTGTGAGCTGCTCTAGTAAATTACAAGAACCTAAGGAGGAGGTTGTTGGAGCCTTGAATCTGTAGCTGGCTGGTCAGAAGCACAGGTAACGGCCTGGGGTCTGTGGCTGGCATCCAGACGGGGGGGCTGCGAGGGGGAGTCTTGTACAACTGAACCCCAAACCTGTGGAATCCTATGCTATCTCCAAGTGGATAGTGTCAGAATTGAGTTGAATCGAGTTGAATTCTTGGACACACTGCTGGTGTCCAAGAATTGCTTGGTGTTGGGGGTGGGGTGGGTGGGGAACACATGCACAACATTGGACTTGAGTCCAGGAACCCTCTTTCAGGGCGGTAACTAGATTTATTGCAGTGATCACTTTGTAATGTATGTACATGTCAAATCACTAAGTTGTAACCTGAAAGGAATATAGTATCGTATGTCAACTACACTTCAAAAAAAAAAAAAAATTGGAAGAATTTTATTAATTTTTAAAAATTTTAACGTTTATTTTTTAGAGAGAGAGAGAGTGTGTGTGAGTGGGGGGAAGTGAAGAAAGACAAGGAGACACAGCATCTGAAACAGGCTCCAGACTCTGAGCTGTCAGCAAAGAGCCTGACTCGGGGCTCGAACCCATGGACCACAAGATCATAACCTGAGCCAAAGTTGAACGTTTAACCGACTGAGCCACCCAGGGGCCTTGAAAGAACTTTCTTTAAAAAAAG
The DNA here is from genome assembly GCF_023721935.1 of Panthera uncia. Taxonomy (NCBI): domain Eukaryota; kingdom Metazoa; phylum Chordata; class Mammalia; order Carnivora; family Felidae; genus Panthera; species Panthera uncia. The sequence goes on along the minus strand of NW_026057586.1, from coordinate 7,763,421 downwards.
CAAAAATGAGCTCCATTCAGGGTACAGTATTTTTTTTTAATCTTAATTAATTTATTTATTTTGAGGGAGATAGAGTGCTAGCGGAGGAGGGGCAGAGAGAGAGGGAGAGAGAATCTGAAGCAGGCTCCACCCTGTCAGTACAGAGCCTGATGCGGGGCTTGAACTCACAAACTGTGAAAACATGACCTGAGCTGAAATCAAGAGTTGGACCTGACTGACTGAAGCCACCCAGTTGCCCCTGAAGGCTTATTATGAAACTGGCTATGTGTCGTTATTTCTGAAGAACAAAACTCAGTTTAACTATCAAGGGAATTATGCCAATATCATTAACCCCAGACTTATATTTTCAGTAGTTTTTGAATATCAGTAGAAATTCAAGACTATTTTGAAGTTTTAATAATTAATCAGAAATACGCAATGTTAATATATTCTATATGACTTATTACACACTACACAGACATAGACAAGCATACATCACACTATGTAAATGAGACCATAGAGTTGGGGAAAAACCCAGGACTCACTGAGGTAACACCTTCCCTGTTTTAATTTTAAGCAGGTTTACATCATCTTATTACTGAATTCAGAGTGAAACTAAACATTAGGATTGGTCACAAAGAACTATTAACTGCACACTCTACTTACTATAAAATGTTTTCAAAGTAATATTACTAACACTGATATTTCCCTTTAATTTTGTATATCTGTTATCTAAAATAATAATTTAAAAACCCCTGCAGTCATAGAAGAATACGCAAAAATTGCTCACCATGGCAAAAGGGACAGTGTTCATGGAGAATGTAGTTTTAATAGTGACAAAAGTAGTTTCATTTATCAAAATATTTTTTGAAAGACACATATCCAGGTTTTAACCATTTGGTATTATATATTGTCCCATTCCTTCAAAACATTTTTTTTTCAAGAAATACAAAAACTAGTTACCGCCCCTGCCGCAATGAAATTTAAATTCAGTAAGTCTAGAGTTTTAGCTCTGTTCATGTACCTTAATCTTTTTGATGTAATTTTGGAACACAGTGACTGGCCTGAGTTGAGATACAAGTATTCACAAATTTTGTCACAATGGTAACATCTGGCTTAGTCCTTGCCACCCCACCTTAATGAGCAAGTGTCTACGATATGTTACCTGTTTAAATAACATGTTCAACCACTGTTTACAGAATACGCCCAGGGTTACGTAAAAGGTTGAAACACTTTTCCAGCTAAGAAAACTGGAACAAGAATTCCTTGGTCAGGTTGTATCCTGGATCGAGTCCACCAGAACATATTCAACAGATAATCTACTTGATGATATAACTGAGGCACAAAAAGAGAGAAAAGACTTCTCTTTGGTTTGCATCTATTCATTTTAATTAGTTTTTGGTTATTGTGGTTGCTGTAAACTTTCAGGAACTTGTTATTGCTAATTAAGTTTTAGTTTAAAGACATAAACACGTACAGTGATTGTGCCAACAGGTGGGAAGGTTTATTTTGGATATCTTAAAGATTATTACTTCTTTTACGACCAGAAACATCTTGCAGTTTTTAGGTAACTGATTAATACGCAGGTTGCTATACCATAGCAGCACTGCGAGTAGATAAAACACATTCAGTTCAGTAGTGAGGCATTAGGATTTCAAGAAGCTTATGGAATGATTATTAAATTCACAGAAAGACTCTCCATTTTGAAAATGCTTTTTTTTTTTTTTAGTAATAATTATGACTTAAAGTGGCCAAATGTGACAGGTCCCTGACTTAATCCTTCAATTAATCTCCACAGTTTCATGGGGAGGTTGTTCACACATGAGGAGAATGAGTTAAAAAGCTAATGGAGGGGCACGTGAGCGACTCAGTCGGTTGAGCATCCAACTCTTGATTTCGGCTCAGGTCATGATCCCAGGGTGGTGGGATTGAGCCCTGTGTTGGGCTCCACATTCAGCTTAAGATTCTCTCTCTCTCTCCCTCTGCCCCGCTCCCTGACTTGCTTGTTCTCTCTCTCTAAAATAAAAAAATAAAAATAAATTTTAAAAAGCTAATGACATTTGTCTTGGATCACACAACCAATAAATGACAGTGTCATTCTTCCCATAGAAGCACCTAAGAGCTGGTTTTCCTTAGAACAATTATTTTCCCACAGTTTCAAGGGGCCATTACACAAAGCTAAAACTGAAAAAACCTTCAAACTCCAGGAGCAAAAGAACCTCTTGGTTCAAAGCTGGATGTTGAGCCAAACCTGAGACACCAAAATAACTCTTGACTTCACATCTGGCATCTTCAGCAGCAGGAGCTCCATGCATTTGTACCTGTAACCACCTAATGGTGTGCAATCCAGCCATGTGCTAGAGATCTTTCCATCGATGTTCCCTCTGTGCTGTTCAAATTCCAAAGCTAGGGCCACCCGGGTGGCTCAGTCGGTTAAGCATCCAACTTCAGTGCAGGTCATGATCTCACCGTTCATGAGTTCAAGCCCTGCATTAAGGTCTATACTGATAGCTCAGAGCTCGGAGCCTGGAGCCTGCTTCAGATGCTGTGTCTCCCTCTCTCTCTCTCTCTGTTCCTCCTCTGTTCTCTCTCTCTCTCTCTCTCTCAAAAATAAGTAAACATTAAAAAAAATTTTTTTTTATTCTAAAGCTAACATTCCTAGGGCCAATTCCCTCTTCAGCTATCAACCTGATCTCTGCAAAGGTTTCAGTAGGTGCTGGTTACTGTTAGCTCACAAGCTCATTCAGAGAGCCAGAAGGTCTGGATGCCAGAGAAGCTTTTGGTACATCTCTGGTGTGAACCACCATACCTGACACATAGTGGAATGTGTTGAATGGATAAATAGACAAACGAGTAGGTGAATGAAAGTATGTCACAATGACAAGAGAAAAGTTATCTTGGGGGGATTTACTACAAGTTTAGCAAGACAACCAAGGCTAGAGAGAGAAGTCTCTTAGGCACTGTTGCTCTCCAACTCTTTTGGTCATTTGCTCATTTTTTCCTGCCGGAACTCTAAGACAAGGGCACCATGCTCAACTGCCTCTCTTTTCCCCAGCACCCTCCCGACAGATGAACCCTCCAACCAACAAGGGAGTTAGTACAAAAATCAGTCTATCTCTTTTAATCAGTGGTGGGCTGGAAAATTCTGAACAACCGTGGGGGAGGGGGCAGGGAGCAAAAAACACAAGGGGGCTCCATGCAGACTGCCGTAGACTCCTGAGACAATGGAAGAGCCTAAAATGGTAAAATGAGAAGACCTTTGTAAGCTACCTGATTCAATGCTTTCTCTATTTTACAGGGAATACCTGAGATCCAGCAGGAAGCAACTCCTCAGGGTCGCAGAGTTATGGCTGAAACCAGGCCACACACCCCTCATCCTGACGGGTCATTCCAAAACACTGGTCCACGGATACTGCTCATGGGAGTCACCTTTCCACAGCATACTGGAAAAGAAAATGTGTGCTCACTTATTTAGCACTGCTCTCTCTCATAAATAACATAATATTAACATAATCTCATAAAATAACAGAATTAATATCTCATAAATAACGACTCATGGTCTTCACATTGGAGAATGTTCTAATCCCACACCATCAGTAGCGTGCTTTTCATTATTCTTCTAGTTAAAGTCAATACCAGGTCTGAGATGAAACGCAGTTGCCAAGATGGAAAAGGAATCAAAACATGCCAGTATCTGGTAACACTATCTCTCCTCAATTTTATGTAATCTAAGGATAAGCCCCCACCATGATATTTTTTGAGACTCTGAGGCAGTTTTCATGCCTCTACCAGAGAAAGTAAGGATCAGAATCTTCCTATCAATAGTAGGGAGGATTGTTCCAAAAGTTCTCTTCCCTGGCAATCATTGACAGATTTAGGAAAGAAAGGCAGGTATTTGCTTTTGCTGTTTCTGTCAACATGCCTTCTGGTCAGAGGCACATCCACTTTTTCCAAAAGAACAGATTACTAAAGTCAAAAGATGTGCATTCAAGACCTAGCTCTGCCATCTCTGGTCGGGACACTCAACATCTCGGGACCTCCATTTCCATGGTTGGGACACTCAACGTCTCTGGACCTCCATATCCGTCTGTAGAGTGGAAAGGATATGAACACTCTGATTTTTCAGTATTATGGAAATCAAAAGTGGTGACGCATGAGAAAAGATGTGGTAAATACTCTGCTTTATTATTTACCAATATACCTTCTAGAGAGACAAAGTAATGTGTTTAGAATAGACCAATGTTTAGAGAATAAGTCAAGATTGCTTTGTTGACAATTTGCTTATGAAGTACACAACTTTCCAATTTTGAGAATTGATCCCAGTGAAAAAAAGCAAAATATGATGTATCTGTCTGAAGATAACGCTAGGTCAATTCATGCTCTATTAACCAAATAAAGGCAAGTAGTAACCATCCCAGATGTTTCAAAATTTCACAAAGATTGTACAAAAATAAATTTATGGGAATTGCATTGCTTTTATTTTTTTAAAGTTTATTTATTTATTTTGAGAGAGAGAGTGAGAGCGAGAGCACAAGTGGGGTAAGGGCAGACAGAGGGAAAGCGTATTCCAAGTAGGCTCCATGCTGTAAGTGCAGAACCCAATGTGGGGCTCGAACTCATGGACCGTGAGATGGTGACCTGAGCTGAGATCAAGAGTCGGAGGCTTAACCAACTGAGCCACCCAGGCGCCCCAGAATTGCGTTGCTTTTAACAATGTGGTTAATTTATTACTTTCTCCACAAGTAGTCTACTTTTAGGTTTAAAAAATAATCAGAGAAAACAGTGAAGAAAAAAATAAGACTTGCAAAGCTCTGAGTGAAACGTGTATTGACTACTGTACAGGTCCCTCTGTGCTCTTGTCTCTAGTTTCCTCGCTGTCCCTTACGTTAAAGAACCAAACCCCGGTATTACCCAGTCACAGTCACTAAAATTCCGTGGCTGTTTTCAGAAAAGCTACCAGCGTTTCAGAAAAGCTATTCATGGTTCATTCAGATTTCTTCACAGAGGGTAATAAGGTAGTGAACAAGTATTGTTTTTAATTGAAAAGTTGTCTCTCAAAAACAGTATTGAGTTCAATGGCTATTGAGTATTTGAAGTAAGATAATGACCTTCACAAAGTTTCAATGACCGAACTTGTTTCATTGAAGTAGATTTTCCACTTGAAGTATTTATCAGTTTGGGAAGGGAATTCTATTGTGCTGTGGTATTTTATTTTACTGCAGAAAAGACAACGTTCACTTGGAAAGTATTTGCCTTTTTTTCTGAAGCAAGCTAAATTCGGTAACACATGGTAAAAATAAAATAAGTTCATTATGTGAAGGTGCCACGGATATTTATGGTGTCCAATAATACTTAATCACTGTATTTAATGGCCTGTCCTTATTTTTTCCACTCCGGGACCTACGTGCCAAAGTGCCTAGCTGATAAGTGTCCCATACATATTTTAATAAATATCCATGCGGACTGATCTCTGTTTAAAAAAAAAAAAAAGATATTGTCTTTTGCCAAATGGAAGAATTGCATAAACCATGGTGGCAAATGCTGTGGGAGACAACTTTCCCCATCTACATCTGCTACCCTTCCTTGGGTTGCATTCAGTTATCAGGGAGACAAGCCAGTCGTGGGTTGGCTGAGCCTCCACTGGTCACTCCACCAGGGGTTGGTCGTGTTGGATGCAACTCCAGCCAATGAGGCGAGAGGGCGATCTACAGGGGACTCACTCTAAAGTAGGATACCAGAAGGAATGTGCTCTTCACTGTCCATCCAGCCTCTGAATATTTTGTGTGAGCACGTTTGCATGTGCCCACACATGTGTTTGCATGTGGCTGCTGCAGCCACCTTGTGACCATGAGGAAAGGCAGGAAATGGCTCAATGCTGTAAGGAAGGCAGAGCAGAAGGAGGAAATCTTTTTCCTCCATGATGTCCTGAGTCTCTGACTTAATGACCCAGGGAACCACCTTCCCTCCAGACTGCTTGCTGGAAGTTTCCCCTTAACTTTTGAGCTGAGTGTTCTGTTACTTTCAAACAACACGATTACAGCTGACGCTTGATATAACCAACAATCAATTAGTTAATTGATTGGTTTTTGGAGTTGAATACCAGAATGCTCAGAGTTTAACTTAATAAATCATGACCGGGGCACCGGGGTGGCTCAGTCGCTTAAGCTTCTGACTCTTGATTTCGGCTCTGTTCATGATCTTACAGTTCATGGGATCAAGCCTTATATCAGGCTCTGTGCCACAGCACTGAGCCTGCTTGGAATTCTTTCTCTCCCTCTCTCTCTGCCCCTCCCCAGTACGTGAATGTGCACGTGTGCACCCTTGCTCTCTCGGTCTCAAAAATAAAAATAAATAAACTTAAAAAAATAATAACTTATCACCTTGTCCTGGTCCTAGCTCTTACAGGACACCAAACTAATATTAAGGGTGGTGATTTTTTTCTCCTCAATCCAGTGTATACTGACATAAACCAAGAGCCTTCACCAAGAAGATAAGTAGAAGCAGAAATAGATTTTTCCTCCTCTGGTCTGCCAGTCCCCTGCCTCCTCCAAACTCGTCAGTCCCTTATAGGCAACCTGGGTACCTGGAGTGCTCTGACAACACCACTCCTTCTCGAGAAGGGACACGAGATACTGCATATGTCAGTACACTGAGTGGGGGAGGGCCTCCTCCCACTGTCTGCCGACTTCTGTTTTCCATCCTGTTCCTACTGATAAAGCTGATTTCTATATTGGGATCCACGGACTCACATGTAAACTTAAGTCAGCCTGCATTTATGGGAAACACCTATCGAGGACATCTAACACAGACCGATCACAATCCACCCACTCAGCTTTAGCCAACTTACCCTAGAAAACATGACCTGCTGGCCTTATGAGGACATCCTGTCATCCTCAAATATGCCCTGCTTCTGTGCAGAGCCCCATGTGGGGCTCCAACTCACGAACCACTGCGAGACCGCGACCTGAGCTGAAACCCAGAGTCGGACGCTTGACCGAGCCACCCAGGTGCCCCTCTGCGTTGCCTCTTCTAGTGCTCTATAAAACTCATTCTTGTGACAAATGGCTCCAGAATGACATTCCTCTGCTACTGAGGCACTGTGCTCCCCCAACCCATGCATTATGTTACCTTGGATAAAGGACATCAGAGCCGCTGCTAAATTACTGTAGTTTTGTCATTTGCAACTATCTGTCTTTGCCTTGCTTCAGACTCAAATCCTGAGTGGATCTGGCATCTGGGTGACGGGCTGATCCCTTCACTGAGTTTCTGAAACTGTTTGCTTCCTTTATCTGGATTTGATTTCTGCTCAGATCTGATAACCAGACTGACTAGGGTAAGTAAAGGAATTTGAATTGAATTTAAATGGGATGAAAAGCCACTGGCTGGTTGTAAACAAGGAGCCTGACCCAGCATAGCCACTGATTCCCCACCAGGCCAATTTCAATCACTTCTCTGCCTGGGCCCTTTGGGCTTTGGAGTTGGTGACTCCTGGTGTAGAAAGAAGCAGGCCGGGAAGTCAACCCCGAGTCAAATACTCGCTCTAAAGCATGCGAGCAGTAAGTCACAGGGGCAAAAACACGTAATGTCTTTCAACCACAATCCCATTTAAGTCCGGTGGGGATGGAAAGGAAGCATAGGCAGAGGAAACGAAATCACAGTCCCATTGCCAATCAAAAGTGAGTGGAAGAAATAGTTGAAAGAAAAGGTAAAACACACCGGCGGGGATGATAAAGAGCATGACTTCCTGACGTGAGGGAGCAGTTTAATTAATAAGCAAATCCTGGTGAAACTCCCACTAGATTCATCAAGAGTCCGTAAAGTCTCACGAATATATCTCAATTACAGAGAAATATATTCGGGGGATAACTTTATCTTTCTTCTGCTGCTGTATGTTTACGTGTGTCGGGGGTGGGAGTGACCATTGGGAGGATTTAATGTAATAATAAAATGGTAGAGGGGAAGGAGCGGGCTGGCTCCCGGCCTGAAGCAGAGGATGTGGTGTTGGCTCAGGAACCACCTGAATCCTGGGGTCACCTCCCCAAGGGCACAGCACCCATCCTGCTTTCTCTCTCTGGGTTAAAAGAACAATTGGGGAGGGTAGTTAGCAGATTCCATTTGTAAACCAGTTCACGTGGCCATCTTAAATAACTCCGACTTGTTAGGAAGTGAAATTGAATCTAGGGTAAAAATCTCTTTGAAGGGCATGTTCCGTAAATGAACGAAGGTACAGTACAATTCCTATTTGAACATCTAGAGCCAGTTTCAACTACTACTCTTTCATTGGAATAAGCAAGAAATTATTTTTTATCCATTGCAGCTTTATTTAATTACATAAACAACAGAAGCATCAATGCTCAGGGAGTAAGATTTTATTACAAGGGAAGAGTGACCGGGCTCGCATCCTGCATACTTGCCAAAGGTGTGCCTTTGTTAGTAAAAACTAGCTCGGGTGTGGTAGAACCCACAGTGCTTGTGAACTTACAGGCTTACAAAAACAGAAGCATCAGAGTAGGCTTCATTCACAAACAATGGGAAACTCACAAATCAATGCATTACTTACTCTGATCTTCAGATTGTTGCCAGAAACCAACAAAAAATAGTGTTATTGAGAATTTTGAAGTAGTTTTTTTTAAAAGGGCTTTTTTTTTTTTTTCTGTTTAACAATGATACATTTCTTTACATAAATTTGTTGAGCATTACAATGCAAGGCAAAACCTTGGCTGGGCTTGAAGGAATATGGGATTCCAAATAGTACAATTGCTTGGATTTGTGTGAACACTAGTAATTAACAGTGAATATCAACAAATGACATTGTTTGCTAACTTGGGCACACAGGAAAACTGGACTGGCTCAGAACTGTAAGAGGGACTGTGCTATTTACCTTTCCCATACCCAGAAACAAAAGATCTACCCGTGATTTAACTGTGGTTACAAATGAAATACTTGCTTTATTTCTTTGTTTATTCAAAATTATTTTTCTCAAAATAGGATTACAACAGTGCATAAGGCAAAGGTCTATGGCATAATATTCACTCCCTTTCACCCTAGCAAAGTATTTAAGAAAAAAAAAAAAAAAGGCTATCACAGGAATTTCTGACAATGTTTTGGGAAAAAAGTGTGACATTTTTTTGAGTAGCAATGGAATGTTTTTTTAGTGGGTGGAAACTGTAACAACAGACACTCAGAAACATAATACTATATTTTTTTTTATTTAATGGAAAAATACTTTTTGAATGTATTGCAGTTTATAGGAAAAAAAGCAGTCTGTAGAAAAGTGAAATTTATTTGTTAGATTTCAGAATCATAAAATTCAGACAAAAACTTAAGAAACTTTATTTACATGGAAAATCTGTTTAATACTCTAATGTAAAAAATATTTTTGGGGTGCCTGGGTGGCTCAGTTGGTTGAGTGTCTGACTTCAGCTCAGGTCATGATCTCACAGTTTGTGAGTTTGAGCCCCGCATCGGGCTCTGTGCTAACAGCTTCGAGACTGGAGCCTGCTTCGGATTCTGTGTCTCCCTCTTTCTCTGCCTCTCCCCTGTTCGTGCTTGCTCTCTCTCTCTCTCTCTCTCAAAAATAAACATTAAAATATGTATATATATATATTTTAAACTAGTCATTGTGTTAAGGTGATCAGATAATTAGTGTTTTTCTTTTTCTTTGTTTTTACAAATATTCTGATATAGATGGATAGATAGAGAAATACAGATACCAAAAACCCCAATTTATATCCATGGTTTTCCATATATATCCTTTAAGTACAGGACAACCCTTAAAACAGAATCATTTATTCAATTTAAAGCTGCATTGCATAGCTTAGGATTATCAATATCTGTTAGATGTCCAGGGTACTTTATAAAACAAGTACTCAGATGTTTTTATGCCAAAAATGCATTGAATGAAAAGGAAAAAACCGGGACACCTGGCTGGCTCAGTCAGCAGAGCACGTGACTCTTGATCTTAGGGTTATGAGGTCAAGGCCCACACTGGGCATGGAGCCTATTTTAAAAAAAAGAAAAAAGAAAAAAACCCACATGAATTCCTAGTTTACCATTTCGTTTTGCAACACCTGCCTTACCATAATGTCACCCAGGAAGACTTATGCAGATTTCTTTTTATCTGGCCATTCAGCCTTTGCTATAATTGGTATCAGAGCGAATGTTCCAATATTCTGATGAGAGGGGAATACAGAAATGAGATTGTGGCTAATGGTTCCAAGTCTAGCTGGCCATAAAAACTGCCTTGAGAGCTGTTTTTGAAAATCATTATAAAGCCAAGAAAAGTATAGAATTGTAAGAATTAAAATTAAGTCCCTGTTTCTTTCCTTTGCACCACAAACCATTTCCTAGAGATAACCACTGTCAACAGGCCAATGTCAATTTTTCCAGATATCATGGGTGCCTATATAAGCACGTAGGAGGTATGTGGAAATAGAATGTATGCACACTCATTTTTGGATAACTCTAATCTTATTATTCACATCATTGTTCTGCAACTCTCTTTTTAACATTTGTTTCCTCCCTTAATCTACGGCAAAGACTAGAGATTTATTCATTGAATACACTGACCCAGAGGGGTTCCGGACCACAGATTTCTCGGATGGCCAGAGCATATCAGGCAGAGTCTTGGTAGGAAACAGAAGGCACGGTCTTCTTTGCACAGGAAAGAGGAGAATAAGTGAAAGTCTTTTGTTGGCTAAATACCCAGCAGTCAAATTGCTGGACAAAACGGTATTTCTATTTTTAATTTTTGGAGGAAACTCCATGTTTTTTTCCAGAGCGGCTGCACCAATTTACATTCCCACCAACCGCGCACAAGTTTCCCTTGTCCCCACAGCCTCACCATACTCGTTAATTTTTGTCTTTTTGAAACCAGCTATTAAATACAACACGGTGGGGCGACTGGTTGGCTCAGTCGGTTGAGCGTCCGACTTCGGCTCAGGTCATGATCTCAGGGTTTGTGAGTTTGGGCCCCGCGTCAGGCTCTGTGCCGACAGCTCGGAGCCTGGAGCCTGCTTCGGATTCTGTGTCTCCCTCACTCTTTGCCTCTCCCCCACTTGTGCTCTGTCTCTCTCTCTCTCTCTCTCTCTCTCTCTCTCAAAAATAAATAAAATGTAAAACAAAAACAAAACACAACAAAACTACCACATGGTTGTACAGAATGAAAAGTTGGAAAGATAGAACCGAAGATCTCAACAGCAAGATCAAACATAAAAATCAGTATCATTTCCTAGTACTACAAATAAAGTTATTCAAGATTATGTATAGATAAGGGTATTTATATTTTATAGATAAAGAAATATGGGGGGGCGCCTGGGTGGCCCAGTCTGTTAAGCAGCCACCTTGGGATAAGGTTGTGATCTTAGAGTTTGTGAGTTCAAGCCCTGTGTCAGGCTCTGTGCTGACAGCTCAGAGCCTGGAGCCTGCTTCCAATTCTGTGTCTCCCTCTCTCTCTCTGTCCCTCCCCAGCTTGTGCTCTCTCTCTCTCTCTCTCAAAAATAAATAAACATTAAAAGAAAAAAAAAGAGGGGCACTGGGTGGCTCAGTCGGTTAAGCATCTGACTTTGGCTCAGGTCACGATCTCACAGTTCGTGAGTTCAAGCCCTGCGTCAGGCTTGCTGCTGTCTGCGCAGAGCCCATTTCCGATCCTCTGTCTCCCTCTCTCTCTGTCCACCCCCCCCCCCCCCGGCTTGTACTCTCTCTCTCAAAATAAATAAGCTTAAATAAATAGATAAATAAGCTTAAATAAATAGATAAATAAATAAATAAGAAATAAGAAATTTGGTAAAACTCAATTAATTTGAATAATCACGTTTATAATTATCAAAAACATATTTAAAAACATACTCATGGTAATAAAGGAAACCTTTGTTTACAACAGAGAATTGTCTAGGTGCATCCACTTTGTATGTAGTTGTATATATGTATGTATTCAGGGTTGCCAGATTTAGCAAATAAGAATGCAGAGCACACAGTTAAATTTGAATTTTAGATAAACAATGAATATTTTTAGCATAAATGTGTCCGAGATATTGCATGCATACTTACACAGAAAACTATTTCTTGTATTCCTGAAATTCAAATGGAATGGTGCCTCCTATATTTTATCTGGCAACCCTGGAGGTACGGCTGCTGGTAAAACCAGTTAACATCCGAGCAATGCTGACTTTTGACTCTAGTGCATTTATGAAAATCACATCTGAGAACTATAAAATAAAGATCATTTTAATCTTACTGAACATAAGCTTCTACTTAAACAGAGGTCACCATTCGTATCATCAGATACCTCTGTACATTGGTCAATTAAAATGCAAATTCAGGCTATTTTGCCTGATGAGCATACTTCAGAGATGAATAAAACTCATGAATAACTGATTAATGGTGAAAAATGATATATGGGTTTTAATGGCACTGTGAGATAAGTTAATCAGTAAAATTGGAAACAGGAAAAGGAACAAATGCCTGTATAATTGTAAGACGCTCTATGGATCATACAACAGCAAGACATCTCCTTAAGGGAGTTCGGTACACAGGACTATTTCGAGGAAGTGGTGGGGCACACATAATCGTATTATATGCTTCCTTCTCTACCTAACCAGCAATTTTGTCCAGCTGGAATCCAGTTAAATAAATTTCAAAGTCTCCCTTGAGGAAAAAGAAAAGCCACAAAAAGGCAGAGGGGGAGTAGTTTCCTTTTTTGCTTTAGAAATTTGGAGAGAGAGTATACAGTAAGTGTATGCAACGATCAATTTCGCAATAACCAATGGGGAGAAGGGGTGGGGGTGGGGAATGGAATAAACCTCTTTATTTTCCCCTGTACAATTCCAACAATGGGACCCTGGAGACAAAGGACTAATGCCATCTATGGCCCAGGGATGGCTTCCAATACAAAATCAAGAAACTGTAAAATACGGACAGCTATCATTTATAACTGAGATGTCAGAGCTTCAGGAAGTATCGATGTTAGGGAGCAAGAGGTAAGTCATCTGGTACTTAAAAATTATGGCTACATCTTGACTATAAACAATGTGCGCAAGAATCATCCACCCGCTCGTTGCTGAATTGCACTTGTTTCTGTGGCTTTTTGATGTTGTCTCCTAAGCACCTCCCCCTTCACTCCAACACTCTGGCCCCAGGTGCGGCCAGCACCCGGCAGCCCTTAGCTGCGGTCTCTCCTTTTGAACACAGGCACCCTTCCCACACCTTCCTTCGAATTCACCACCAGCACTGTTGAGAACCTAGAGCTGACCTCATACCTCTTTCGTCACTCTTCTCTGTGTGAATTCATTTTGCTCTGGCTGGTAGCTCGATGAGACTCAAGTGAATTATATGAAAGCTTCGTTCTAAGGAAAAATTAGAATGCAACTATTTGTCTTGTAATTTTGCTGTATTTGTTCGTCAGTTTTCAAGCTTGGGAGATCGTCTCACCTTTAAAGTCATGGATTTACGTAAATAAAATCTACTTTCTTCTCAACAGAGAGAGGAAACATAAAAGATTAACAATTTGAAGACAAGCCAAAGTATAGAAAAAAGCAAAGCTCTCTGAGACCTTAGGAACTGTAATGAAATCATGGGTGACTGTGGGATGATTACAGTTTATTACATCTAGTTCTAAAACCAAAGGCAGAGTAAGATCAGATTTATATCATATATGCCACATAACGGATATTTTTCCCTAATGGCATTGTCTTTGTTTGCTAGTTCAAAAAGAATCTGTCTTATGAAAAACTTGAAATTGTTGTCACTTAAGATTAACTTATGTGACAGTAGTTTCTCTGACAGAATCTCATTGGAAGGGAAGGCCCTCAGGCGTGGGCCTGCCGGACAGAAGACCAGGAGGCACAGAGACTTCTCAGTTCTTCTCTGAGAACGAATATTTTGTATTCTGTATGCATACATTTTGTCTTTGTCTTACTTAAGAAATCATTTCTAAAACTATTTGCTCATTTTGTTTTCACACCGGTGCTACTGGTAATTCCTCAGAAGATCCACCTCACCTCTACACATTTTTCGATCTCTGCTGGTTGCATGTAAATAAGTCATTTCTTCACTTCATTGCCTTCCCATACAATTTCCTGAAGCCCATTATTCAATGAAGGAGGCTATATTTTTTAATACCAGGCACTATAATATTGGCTTGACAGTAATTAGTCTCATGTTTTTTTCTGGTAAACAAAATGGGATGTATGTAACACACCAAAATTTACATGGAACTTCCAAATAGGAGCAGACCACAAAAATTGTATTTAATCTGAAATACTATGCTCGATAACAGCCCCTTTCCAACTCTCTCATTCACTTTCCATGTTATTTTATTAATCTTTTCAACTACTGGTAACATTTTAAAATGTAAATTTGAAAGACTAGCATGATGAACAAGCACATGCACACATTATGGCATTTTTCTTCAATTTTAGCATGCAGCTCCATAAAAGGAAATTCTCCTGTACAATCATGATAGCATTGTCATCCCTAGGAAAATTAACAATAATTCCTTAATACCCAGTCTGTTTTCAAATTTCCCCAATTTTCTGCAAGTTTTTTTATAGCTAGTTTTATTTTACTTTGTGTTTTCAAATCAAATGTAATATACGTGCTAATTGAAAATTATGTGCTGGGGCACCTGAGTGGCTCAGTTGGTTAAGTGTCTTGACTTTGGCTCAGGTCATGATCTCACAGTTCATGAGTTCGAGCCCTGCATCGGGCTCTCTGCTATCAGCACAGGACCTGCTTTGGATCCTCTGTCCTCCTCTCTCTCTTCCCCTACCCTGCTCTCTCTCTCAAAAATAAATAAAACATTAAAAAAAACAAAGAAAATTATGTGCTAAACTTGAACATGCATATATAAACATAGATTCCATTTCATTTAAGTGGAAAGGCTTGATGAGATTCCATTTACATATTTCTGGCTATTTTATAGGTGATGTGTGTACTTCGTGTTGCATCCCACTAACAAGCACATAATGTTCGATTATTCTAAGGCATTCCACCTACGGCAGAGACATTTCATATAAGGCAGAGATAGCCAGACCATTCCACTGTGGGTACTTTTAAATTTTGTGATTAGGAAATACAGTAAGTCATTTATAACTTAGGAAATGTGCTCCTAAAATTCATAGGCTATGCAAAATCACAAAATAAAAACCACAGGGTTTATGGGGGAAATAGGGTTAGAGGCACAAATCACCAAAACTTCATCGGTCACACACACACACACACACACACACACACACACACACGGAGAAACCAAATAAACATGGCTGCAATTCAGTTTTACACATGCTAAATGCTTAAGAAATACATAAACGCTATATAAATATGGCATTTTCTCCCCCCCTTCCCCACAAAGACATGCAGATTGCATGTGGGTGTCAGGAGGGTGAGTCTGGTAAATGAAAACATGCATAAGCAAGTGTTATGCTCAATTTGTGTTATGCTCAAACTATTCCCTAATGTATCAATCACATTGGAACTCAACTGTGGCTTCAAAACAAGCATTATAGCAAAATGCAATCTGGAGGTTGATGCTTTGACACCACATGAACATCCAGATTCTCCTCAATCCTTTTCTTCCTGGTTTTAGCATCCATTGGTCATCCCTGCCTGAGTCAATGATTTCAATGGCAGTTGCCATGCAGCGATTTTCAAATTCCTTCAATCTTTCTGTATTTATAAGCTAACAATCCTAACAATCTACGCAAAGAGCTTTTCTCTTCCAAACAGAGAATGGTCTGTGCTACCTCTTTGCATTACACACAAGTCTAATCCTTCTTTTCCTGTCTATCCTTCCAATGTTTTAGAGCCATGATTTTAGATTTCCTCAGTCTTCCTGTCTCCCAATGAAACATCCCCATTTCTTTAGCTATCTCTCATATCACATGCTTGGGAATTCCTTCCCTCTTCTGGTCACTATCTTTGGACTAAGCTCCAATTTGCACACAGAAAACGTAGTTTCCCAGGTGGGGTCTTACTGAGTGGATTGAGACAACCGCCTTCTTCACTCTGGACATTATGGTGATAGTCATGCAGCTGAAGGTCAGCATAGCTTTGCTAAGGTCACATCTTACTGTTGACTCATATTCTCACCAAGATTGCTGAGATAAATTTCCTCCAACCACACGTCTGGTTTTTTTTTAACCTCGTATCAAGAACTTATTGTGTTTAATGCCATTTTAGTAAATTCAACCCGATTGTCCAAATTTTCTTTTCAGTTTTGTATACCAGCTATAAATCTAAAGGGCTCCATATTTTTATCCAAGTCATTAACAAATTTGATCAACAAAGGGCCAAGGACAAAGCTTGCCCTTGATTACGATCATTTGACATTTCTTGATTATAATCATTCATCCAGAGTTCCATCTATCAAACTGTCCTTGCCTCAAGCTAACATTTCTCCATCGAATCTTCAAAGATATCATATGAGGACGTTGTCAAAAGCTTTGCTGAAGTCCAAATACTCTGGGTCTATAGTGTGGCCCTTAATTACCCCTTTAGTCACACTGTCTAAGAAAGAAATAAGGTTAGTGTGACATCACTTGTCATTAGTGAAACCATGCCATAGCCTCATGATGTTAGTTTCCTTTCCAAGGAGTTCATAAACTACAGAATATCAAGCAGCTCATTCATCAATGCAACAAAAGAAGATGTTCTTTAAAAAGTAAACATGAAATACATTTAGGGAGAATTATTTTGAAATTCAGATATAGTATTAAGTTGTAATGCTTGCTTGTTTAAAATTTTTCAAATTCCTATCATGCTCTCTGACCATGAGTTAATTTTGTAGAGGCATGAAAATATAATAAATGGCCGTAAGTGTGGTTGATTTTAAAAGAAAGCCTTTCATTTATCGTTTTGATGCACTGTAGTAAGTTCAATTTTTATATATTTTTAACAAGTCATTCTTTTCAAGGGTTTGCAATATCCTAAAGGAAAAAAAAATGTTGAAGTTCATCCTTTTCTCCAAACCTGCTTTTAAAATTTTAACATCATTAGCTTGTAACACTGGCTGTGCAGCCTCATTAAATAACATTCTCACATTAAGAGCTTTATGTGATGTTTGATAGGTCTATAAATCTATCTAAACAGAGAGAGGAGGAATCAGTTACCAGGGGATCCAACCAAAGGGATCAATCAGTAATTTTCTGGCAGACAATCCTGAAAATAGATTGGTGTGTATTAAAATTTTAGCATTGCAGCAGTTATATTCTAGAGTGAAAATTCATGCAGTAGAATCGACATAACATTACTTCATAAAATTAAATACAAGTGAGAAGAAGTCCAATGACTATTTTTATATAGACTTACAACACTAAAGATATGTTTCTGGCAATAAATTTTCCTAGACCTAAAACAACACCATCATTGTCTTTGAATTCAAGTAGGAAAACCAGTCAGTAGTGCAACGCCTAAGGTTTCTCTCTTGAGTTAGTGCTGCTGAAAACCAAAAGAGTGAGATACTACTGGAATGTTTGTTCTGTTTAAGATATTAAGGCAGTTAAAGAGCTAATATGCATGCTTAAGGTATCAGGAATTGAAAGTGAATAATATATAAATAACTTTAATATGGACTAGAATGCTACTCATCTAATACAAGGAAATGAATATGTTTAATATTATCACAATAATATTTCAATGTTAAAAAATAGAAAATATCGAAGTCCACTTATTTCAAATGGACTAAAAAAAATCCTATTTTAAAAAAGGATAATTTAATTACTTTGTTTTCCTGAAAAGATAATTAGCACTTTGCCTTTAATTAATTTGAATTTCGCTAGGAATTCTGGATCTAAATATTACTCGATAATTTTCATCTTCTATTGAAATACTGCTTTCCCCCCCAAAATATCGAATAATTGTCACATTCAGCAAGGAATAGAATTCATAAGGCAAATTATTCCTCCCCTTCTTTCTACATTGAAAACAGAAATTATCATCTGCTTCTCTTTCAGTGATTTTTAAAAATCTTGGTAATTACTATAGGTATTGGTATTGTGTTTATTATGCTAGCCTGTATTTTAGGGAATTATGGACTATATATCACACAAATGAAATCAATTTCTTAGTGAATTATACAAAAATACATTTTACTGTGGAAGGTTAGATGTTAATTTCAGATGACTTTCTTATGAATTTATTTTTATTTCTCTCCCTTTCTCTCACCCCATTGAAACAAATTCTATTAATTACAAATTTAGCTCTGGCTCAGGAAATTACTGACCATGCTTTTCATTTACTTGTAGTGAGCTCTTCAGGACTATAAAATTAGCAGGATAGAACATTGTCCTGGTTCTGTGCCAATTACTTTTAAAATAAACATCTTTTAGCTAAAATGAACATTGTGCCTATTTATGTATTTGATTTAGAAAATGATTTTTAAAATTAGAAGAAATTCTTGGCTTAGTTTCTGTAATGGTCTAACATTACTCAAGTCCATTATCGTCTTTAGATTGATGAGTTCCATTGTGGATGACATTTAATTAAATAAGATAATGCATATCTTATTAATATGAATGTTCTTATTTATCTCTTAAGAGGGAGTTTGCATACTAAAGGAAGTCACATTTTAATGGCTACGTTAAATAATATTTTTCAGGTTGGAGAATATAAAAGGCTTTTGAAGTATAACTGATTTCCAAATATTTATTGTGTTATATGCAGTTAATTTCACAAACTCATATATATTAAGATTCTACTTTTTGTTCTATTCCTTTTTGAAATAAATGAAACATCTTGTGGTTCTTAGATATGTTGGTTATGTTTATCATATCTTTATGAAAATAAACTTTTTTTCTTTTCTCATATAAAAATATTCAGGTACAATCCACAATCTCACACGATCCATAAAGCAAAGGCATTCCTAGGAAAGAAAATTCTGACATAATTTGTTCTGAATGTTATTACTTAGTGTCATGCCACATTTTCTATATGAGATGGGTATCAGACAATGAGTAAACCCCCTGCGGCAGAGTTGTAACTTTTCAGAATAAATTCCAAAATAAGAAAGAAAATAGGAATGTAGCTACTTCTAAAACATAAAAAAAAAAAAAAAGGAGACTAATTAGGACTTTATGTTTCAAACACAACACAAAGGACATGTGTGACATAATAATGAGTTTCAAATATGTGAAAAGGATTCTATAAGGAGAATATTGAAACTTCTCTGTATTTGCAATGAAAGTCACAATCAGAAATGAGCTCATGTGGAGGGAGTTTTACTGGCCCATTAAAAGGTCTTTACCTTCCAACTGATAAAACACTAGAATAACAGCAGGTTGCTTACTCATAGTTTAACAGAAGGGTAGATAACACCTATTTTCTGACCATTTTACACATTCATAAACCAAAGAGAACGAGAGAGAGAGAGAGAGAGAGAGAGAGAAGAATGGCATTACTATGGATAAGCAAAATGCACAAGTCATTTACAACTTATAAGTTAATGATTTTTCAAGTATTGTCAGAAAACCTAGTAACTATCATAAAATAGCTCGAGCAATAACAAAAATAGCTAACTTGAATTTCATTTCAATTTCCCAATCTTAGCCTCTGTGAGGATGCGAATGGCCTCAAAGCAGGCATCCGGATTGACATTAATTAGTTAATTATGTCTCGAAGGGAATACCATTCCACAGTGTTATTTCTAAGATATTTTAGAAGGTAATGAGGCTCTGAAATTATAGTTGAAATGGCATTAATGAAAAAGAAAGTAACAGAAAGTGTTTTAACATGTAGGGGAGATCAAAGGGAAGCTAAATAGGGAAGAGAAGACTATGGGAGTATAAATATGGGAGGGTTTTACACTATGTATAGTCTGTATTATACCAGTATGGATATATGGTAAGGCTCGACCATATGCCATCATGGGAACTTGGTTAGGTGGGCTCTGTAAGGTTGTAGTCTTTCTCTCTGGTGTTTGGTCTTCAGGCTGCAGGGCAACAGGCCGGAAGGGAAGGCCATGAAACACGTCAGGGAAGCTGGAACTCAGAAACAGGATCTGGAACCCACAAGACAGACTGGAACCTGGTCAGTGTCCTTTAGGGGAAGCTGGCACTTTTCACCTCTGAGCTACACACGCACCTGGCCCACACGTCAGAGAGGAGGATGTGGGGTAGTGTCCACACCAACAAGGTGAACGGCAGGCAAATGACACAAAATGAACGAGCTGCCACACACCTGTGCCTCTCCGCTGCTCTCCTGAGCAGAAGAACATTATAACCGCGATTTCACTTTCCCTTTTCCAACGTCTTTGCAGCGCCCCACCCCCCTGCCGCGACTAGAAATAAACAGGGACAGGAATTCTGAGAAATGTTGTCCTGCCTAGCCAAGTTAGCATATTGCCAGGCCACCGGAGTATGCTTAGGGATTATCCAGAAAATGAAATGACAGCCTGGTTCTAAAGTGTGTGCTCCAATAAAACTCCTCCAAGCTACAAACCTGAATTGCATCCACTTGCGTGGTACGCAAAAAAAAAAAAAAAAAAGACGTGCTGCCCCAAACAGGGTTGGCAAAAAAAAAAAGCAAAACAAAAAGGGTTAAACAAAAAAAAAAAAAAAAAAAAAAAAAAAAAAGTTTAAGAAAGGGACAGTATACAGAGTGGTGAACAGAGTTAAGGACTACCAAGGAATAAGGACACCCAGGAACCAGCAACGGCAGGGAGCCAATGCCCCCCACAGTCGCCTGAAAAGGCAAGTGGAGGGAACAAGCCCCCCCTGGGAGACAGAAGAGGCTGAGAAGCATCTCAGGGAACCTAGTTCCCCCGGAAGAGGCAGGCTCTGTCTAAACTGCGGCAGAGGGAGCGCCCTGGATTCTCTCTGCTCTGCGTCTCCACTCACGGGCGGTGTCCCCACTTTGCGGGACCTGCCAGGACACCAGTGGGGCGAGGAAGCCGCAGCGAAGCCGTCACGGAGGGCAGCCTCTTGGGACACGGCACGGAGCACGGAAGGGTGGAGGAGGAATTTCCATGGAAAACAGAGTAAGCGGCACAAGCCATCACTCTAAAATGACCTCTTTCATAAGCAGTGTATACCTTAAATGACTTTTGCTGACCCTCCTGAAGAAGTTACCAGTCAACCAGAACTGCGTAAATATTACCAAGGGTGACAAATTTCCGGCAAATACAGGAAAACCTTGGATTGCAAGTAAGTTGTTGTGTGAGGATTCCGCAAGACGAGCAAACATTTCTGGTAAGTTTTTTTTTTTTACTCGATAAACGAGCCATGTCTTGCAATGTGAGTAGTACCCGTCACCAAATCTCACGTGATCATCACTGAGCCCAGGGTTCTTGAAATTTGCCTTGATATACGAGTGCTTTGGATTACAAGCGTGTTTCCGGGACAAATCATGCTCACGATCCAAGGTTTTACTACTAAATGACCCAAAAGGTAGATGTTCCTAAGGGTCTTTCTACCTATCGCGGTGTGCTTTACTTGCTGTTTCGGCTCACGGCTGCCTCAGGCACCAGGAAACTTGCAGAGCAATTGCTGATGCTCACAGTGACCCCCCACTCCTCTTGGTGTGTATACATGTCACCAACTGTTGGATCCCTGTGCCCCTAATCTCTCCACCCCCCCCCACCCCAGCATCAGGCCAGCAAGCCTAAGCATGCATTGTGGAGAAATCAAGACAGCCCTCTCCCACCCAAGGGTAGCAGAGCTTCACTGAGGGGCTCACAATGATTCTGGAACAAGGGAAGTTCGACAGAGCAGAAGTAAATTGTTAAGGCACATTGTGGCCCTTTCCCCAGAAATGCTCTAGGACAACCTGTGGGCCAAGGTAGGAAAAAATCTTCTATTTAGATCTATCCTTTTCTGCTTCCTCAACTTTTTTGTAATGTGTGTGTGGCTGGCCTGTCTTCAGCCTATCTGAAAGTTAAGCCTCTTTCTCTGTACCACCTGGAAATAAAGGCTTAAATACCCCCCAGCCATTGTTGGGAATAAAATGTTTATCCCACAGCCACTCAATACTTCAGCAGCGACTCAGCTGAGAGATACTATATTTATGGCGAGAACCTGTCAGGGACCCGCTGAGCACTGCGGAAGGGAGGGCTGACTGCTGGGATTGCTATTGTCCGCAGTTTTCAAACAAAACTGAACCTGAAAACAATCAATGACAGAAGGAAATCTGAATCATACTGATGTTTCCTTAATAGCTCCCTAGGTCTTTGGTTGCTTTCTCTTTCCAAGGTAAATCCTGGAGTTGTCAGTTTTCCTGAGTTCACGCACACTCAGCAACATTTTAAAGGGAGGATCTGTTTAGAAAACTGTTTCAAAGGACAAAGGATTGCAGTTAATTATAAATAATTGCTTATTTTTAATACATGTTGGTTTGCTATTGTAATAAACTATACACTATATGCCAATGAAAATGTAATATTTATTTATTTATTAAAGTTTATTTATTTGGGGGGAGGGGCAGAGAGAGAGAGGGAGACAGAGAATCCCAAATGCGGGATTAGTTATTATTAGTTAATGCGGGGCTCGAACCCTCAAACCTTGAGATCATGACGTGAGCTGAAGTCAGATGCTCAACTGACTGAGCCACCCAGGTGCCCCAGAAATGTAATATTTAAATAGGGATTATTGACGGACATTCATTTACTTCCCTATACAACGGAGAATTGTTCTTTTGCCAAGGGCTTTTCCTAAACTGGTATACAGACTACTCTATTTCTGGGTCTCACTTGAAGTCATACTTTTTCATGGTGACAACCAAGGGGTAATAAAGGGAGAGGGCAAAAGGTGCATAGGTGGCTGACTTAGCATTTATCGTGTGATCATTGTTAATTTATAGTTAAAAGTTAACTCTACCTTCCCAACTCCCCTTGACTGAAAGTTTAGGGATGAGATAGCATCGAGAACGGTTTGCTCTCCCCACCCTTTTCCCATGTAATTACATAGTTTCTTCTTTGCAGAATACAGTTACCATGGACATAGCACGGTGATTATTCTGATGTCAACGGTAAAGGGAAAACGGAAGGACAGATCACACCAAGGATATGGTTAGGACATGCAGCTTCTTTTCATGAGGATGTAAGGTTAAAAGATTAAGCAGTTTATATATTTTGAAACCTCACAAGTGTATGTTAAATGTTATTATTTTTTTATTTTTTATTTTTTATTTTTTTAATTTTTTTTTTCAACGTTTTTTTATTTATTTTTGGGACAGAGAGAGACAGAGCATGAACGGGGGAGGGGCAGAGAGAGAGGGAGACACAGAATCGGAAACAGGCTCCAGGCTCCGAGCCATCAGCCCAGAGCCTGACGCGGGGCTCGAACTCACGGACCGCAAGATCGTGACCTGGCTGAAGTCGGACGCTCAACCGACTGCGCCACCCAGGCGCCCCAATTATTTTTTTAAACTAGTACTTTGGGGGCACCTGGTTTGCTCAGTCAGTTTAATGTCCAACTCTTGGTTTCGGCTCAGGTCACAATCTCCAGGTTTCATGGGTTTGAGCCCCATGTCAGGTTCTGCACTGGCAGTGCAAAGCCTGCTTAGGATTCTCCCCTGCTCTCTTTCTATCCCTCCCCACTGGCGCGGTCTCTGTCTCTCTCAAAGTAAATAAACTTAAAAAAAAAGTCTATTCAAAATTCTGAAAAATTAGATGCTAAACACATGGACGGGGCACCTGGGTACCTCAGGTAACCTCTGACCCTGGATTTTGGCTCAGGTCATGATCTCACGACTTTGTGAGTTCGAGCCTGGTATCAGGCTCTGCACTGACAGCACAGAGCCTGCTTGGGGTTCTCCCTCTCCCTCTTCTCTGCCCACCCCCCCCATATATACACATGCTCTCTCTCTGTGTGTCTCTCGAAATCAGTAAACAAACATTAAAAAAATAATAAACATGTGGACAAAAATACATGGGCATATTCACGTACCTGTCGGCCACCTAGAAGTCCCATCCTTCCCCATGCTGAACATCACACCTCACTCTCCTTAAGTGGTAGACGCATAGCGGGTAATGGTGAAGGAGGTGTGCTAACTCAGGTGATGTGAGTTCAAATCCTGATTTTGTCACTTTTAGCTGCATGACACCAGCAAGTTTTTAAGCTCTCTGTGCCTCATTTTCCTTATTTGTAAAATGGGACGTATTAGTTATCTACTACTGCAGAACAGATTACCCCAGATTTAAAACAAACACATATCATCTCGATTTCTTTGGCCAAGAACTCGGAAACAGTTTAGTTGGGTGGGTCTGGCTTGGGGTCTCTTCTGACTCTGAAGGCAAGACATGGGTTAGGCTGTGGTCACTTAAAAGCTGATCTGGGGCTAGGGTTTCCAAGATGGCTCACTCACACGTGGTTCGTGTGGCTGGTGGGAGGCCTCAGTTCCTGCCCACCCGGGCTTCTTTGTGGGCTGCTTGGGTCTCCTCACAAGACGGTGATGGCTTACCAAGAATCCCCCCACTTAGTGATTTTCCATCCACTGACCCTCTTACCAGCTGTCTTTACCATTTTCAGAGTGAAGCTGGTCTCTCTCCCCTGCTACAATAGTCTACCACAAGAAAATCTCCCTTGCCGTCTTAATAAGAATCAGAATTATGTTTTTTCGTTAGCACCCTCTAGGGCAGGGTCCTTTGTCTGTTACCGAGTCCCAGCTCTGGCCCACAGGTCCACAAAGCCCACAGGTGGCTCCCTTATCCTTGGCCTGCACCCCTCCCCCCACCAGCGTGCTGTGAGGCTTTGTTCTGCTGCTGGGTGATAGCAGCTCTAATCAGTCCATATTCTTCATCATTTTCCTGTGTGAACTTGACCTCAGGCCCTCGACAACGCAAACACCAAGACCATAGGTGATCTCTCTGGGTTTCTTGAAGCTTGCCATCATTTGGCTTAAAATGGGGGGAGGAAGCATCTCCTTTTCTCTCTCTTTGAAGGGCGGGACACACAGCGTCTTCTTTTGTACCCGGAGCTAGGGTGGTTGGTGAATTCTAGCGAATTCAGGCAAAACAGGTTTGGAGCCTCTCCTTTTACAAGTCCAGCATCAATCAGCACTTACCATAAGGTGAGGGGACTTAGCACCTGTTGTTCCCAACCTCCACCAAAAGGCTGAACCCAAGAGCCATTAAAAGGGATCCTGGTGGGAAAGCACTCACTGCAAACATTTTTACTCTTCTTTTAGAGAGGGTGCTTTCTGACCTCAAGTCCTTTGACCAGCCACTGCTAAGATGGGACGCGAGATAGGAAGTTTTATACATGCCAAAGGGATGTTCGTTACTGTATGCAGCAAGATGTTTGCATCACCACTATTTTTCCCAGCACGGGTCTCACAGTTTTCAAATATTCTGCTGTTAATTGAAAAGAGGAAAATTACTTGGTATAAATTCTATACATTCTGCATGCTTGTCTTGGGTCGTTCGCCAAGTGATAGAACACCTGCAGTTCCAGTGTCTGCCCCTTGAAGTATTTTCTCTGAGGCACATCTTTCAGCACATGTAAGGTATTTTGTAACCCATGACTAGTTTCCTTCTCAAGAATGTGTCCGAATAGTAAATTCGAAGACAACTACCCTCAAGTAATTGTCGCCAATGCAGCAGTTTCTAACTTTTGAAGGTGGTCAGTACTCGCCACCCCAAGCTATGCCACTTCGGCGTCTTGATGGATGCTTTTGAGCTGAAGGTAATTGGAAATGGCAGACACAGGAAGACCTCTTTGCCCTCCTCCTTTCTGCCTAAAAGCAGCGCATATATTTCCCCCCATAAAGTGACGTACAGATCCTATTCTCCCCAGGAGGACCAGAGAGGCAGGGAGATAAGAGGAAATGAGATGAGACGAGTCCGTGTAAGAAACCTTACTCTTGATTACCATGTATTTCCTAGTCCTTTTCTCCTAATTTACTGTCCTGGAGCCCAGTCCCCTCATTCTCTGTCTATACTTCTCTACAATTTATTGCCCCCCCTTTTAAGGTTTATTTATTTTGAGAGAAAGAGAGCACGAGTGGGGGAAGGGCAGAGAGAGAGAGAGGGAGAGAGGGAATCCCAAGCAGGCTCTGTGCTGTCAGTGTGGAGGATGATGCAGGCCTGGATCCCACTAACTTCAAGAGCATGTCCCGAGCTGAAGAGTCGGATGCTTAACCGACTGAGCCACCCAGGTGCCCCATCCTTTTCTCAATAGCATACACAAACCCCCAACTCTGCTTCTTTGGGTTTTTACTTCTTTTCCATGAAGTCCCTACGCCCATAAAAATATTAATGTTGATAAAAAAAATTCATATGCCTTTTCACCTGTTTTTCTGTCTTTTGTCAGTTTAATCTGCAGGATTATAATTTAAAAGGTCAGAGAAGTTTTTCTCTTTCTATGCTTTGGATTCATATCCTTTGGAAAATAACAGTGAGGAAAGAAAAGGTCTGGTAAGGAGTTAGGCTTTTACTGAGGGGGTTCAGGACATCCCCCCCGCCAAATATGGCACCTTAACATACTGACTATTTGGAAGCTGAAGGAATTTGAGAAATGGCACCTGCAGGAAGGAGTTTCTGAGCTTCGCCAGCCCGAAGCAGGTCATAAAACAGGGGAAAGACTTTCTGACTTAACATCTGAGGCAGGTCGGAGGTGTCCTCCCTATATCCCGAGGCAAGGAGCTCATCTGTCATCTCCAAAGATAAAGAGACACCAAGAGGAATCTGAACACCCTGCTACTCTTCAGTCAACCTATTTGTCTTATCATATCTTGCCACCACTTTCCACTCTCCTTCATACCTAGCATGGAAACACTCAGGTTGAACCATTCTTCGGGTCTTCATTTCCTTAGGAAGATCCCCATGGTACATGAGCATTAATATTAAATAAATTCGCTTTGCTTATTTGCTTAAAGGGAGTCAGAATAGCCCAAATTCAAGGGGAGGAGGGTCTCAAGGAACTTGCGGAGGTTTTTTACAATCACCAAAAACTCCTTGCTCTTGATCTTAACTTACTTAACTCACCTGTTAAACTCCTGAGGTCATCCAAATCCATTCAGTTCACTTTCATGACCTCTACCCCAGTCCAAACTCACCCCTTTCCTGGGCTCCTACTCTCCTTTCCAACCCTGTCCTGTGGAAATCTGTTCTCCAAGATCTGTGTAAACCCATCACTCTTAGAATAAAACTAAAACTCCTTACCTACAAGGCCTGACACGATTTGCGACCCCCCCCCGACCCATGTCTCCCGCCCTCACCATGCCACCTTCATTTCCTGCCTACCCATTACTCTTCACCATGCTCTAGCCCTACCTGTCTTCCTTCTTCCTCAAGTAGCCAAATTCTCTCATACCTCAGAGATTGTTCCAGAAGGCTTCCCTGCCTGAGTCTTCACATTGTTTTCTCAACCTTATCTTTCAAGTTTCAGAGCAAAGATGATTTCCTCAAGGAGGCCCTCCTGGATTGACTCCTACAAGAGCGGCAGGCCCTCCCCCAGTTACTATCTGCCTCATGATCCTGTTTATTTCCTTTGCAGCACATTTGTAATCTAGACTTTTCTGTCCATTTGCTTATTTAGTGTCAATTCTTCCCTACTCTCTCTTCCCCCATTCCCACTAAATTAATCCCTTTAAGGGTGCTTTAACTTCCTTATTCCTTATCCACCACACCAAGAACTATGCCTAGAATATGGTGGATGCTCAATTAACATTTGCTAAAATATCCCCTGCACCTAAAACTAGCCTGGAACCTAACATATGTCCTGGAACATAGATGCTCAGTAAATATTTGTTGACTCCTGAATGAGCAGAAGCTGCAGTCTGGATCCATGCATCTCACCAGTCACATGATCCGGCCTCTGCCTTCTTGAATGAGAGAACACTGGAAATTTCCTGTAATCATTCCTAGGGTTGCTCTACCAAAGTATCGCCAAAGGGGTGACTTAAAACAGCAGGGATTTATTCTCTCACAGCTCAGGAGGTCTTAAGTCTGAAGTCAAGGTGTTGGCAGGGACACGCAACCTCCAAAGGCTCCAGGGCAGAATCCGTCCTTGGTTCTCACAGCTTCTGGTGGTCATCAGGAATTGTGGGCATTCCTTGGATTGTACTGCAGGACTCCACTCTCTGCCCTCATCTTTGCCTGGTGTTCTCCCCGTGCGTTTTTGTCCAGACTTCTCTCAGACAAGGATCTGCCTGTGGAATAGGGCCCACTCTAATCCAGTATGAGCTCATTTTAAATTGATTACATCGGCAGAGACTATTTTCAAATAAAGTCGCATTCACAGGGACGGGGGTTAGGACTTCAGCATATCTTTTGGGGAATACAATTCAACCCACAGCAGTACCTAACACAATATTTATACTGGCAGCTCCAAAGGGAAATTTTCCTTTCAACTTTGACTTTTCTCTGACCTCTGCTTTGGTTTCCCTGCTTAGATTGGAAGCCAGCCCTGAGTCTAGGCAATTCACTTAACCAAGGCTCGGATTCCCTCTGGGCCCTCCAAAGTCCTTCCCCCTGGAAGCCAAGACCCGATATGTTCACTCAACCCTGTGGTTCCCAAGTGCTATTCGTTGCTGAGGAGCCTCCCTCTGATACACTAGAAGAGCTTTCACCTGACATCTAGCCTATTGGATCGCTAGAAAGATGTAATATTCATTCTAGTTGTATAATTTAATTGCATTACAAGCTGTTTTGGTTGGGTAGAGGAGATAGTCTGGGAATCTAATGACCATTTACAACATTGCATCTTTCCTTAGAAACAGTGAATTGTCAGTTAAATAAAGAATCTAAATGACAAATAAACTCTTACAATGTAATTGCATAGGTAAATTGGGGAACACCTAAATATAAAAAGTTAAAAATGATGCAAGAATCAAATAATATGAGAGTAATATATGGGTCACAGGGTAACAAATTACTGATGACACCTAAAAGTGCTATTCGTTCTAAGGAGGTATTTGTATTTTAATAACTCGAAACCTAAAGGAACAAAATTCTAATATAGAATATTAGTTGATGCCCTAGGAGGTACAGTATTCCTTTTTTTTTTTTATGATGTGTTAGGACTTTCTAATGCATTAGAATCATAAACATAGTTATAAATTTACTTTTCTGTAAATGTTGGCCCTAGCTTTTGAATCCAGTGACCAAACAACTCACTCTGTCTTGCCATAGAAAAGGGATTCTCTAAGAGATGGGTTTCTGCACAGCTATCAATGTCACTGGGAGGGGAAGCCGTGATGGCAGTTCAAGACTACCCTGAACTGGGCCATAGGAGTTCTGGCTCTCTGCCCGCTGTAGGGAAGAATTCTAACACATTCTTCCATTGTTGGCTTAATGGGGGGGGGTGAGGATTATATACTGGGTTATTCTCTACAATAGAACATAGCTCCTAAATTTCCAGGAGAGGCAAGTACATGCCATTGATTCCTCATAATAATGGGTATTTGCTAGATTTTTTTTTTTTTCTTTTTGCACTAAATCCACAGGGTTACTTTACATCGTGAAAGCTTCCTAAGCAGTCAGAAGGGCCCTGGATCCTAGAAGTGGAGTGGGTAGGAAAGAGTGAGGTATTTCTTCAAACTGTCTACAGATAGGAATCTTTGACCTGAAACAGAGAATAACGTGAAGCTAAGCTGGATGTACCATGGACTCATTCTATGGGAACAACGTTTTGCTGGAGAGCCACCTTTGTGAGTAAACAGGTGTCCCCGTACCTTCTGCCAGGTCTTAAAAATCCTCACAGCTCATTGTTCTGGTAACATTCCTTTGACTTCAGCATGCTCCCGGCTAGCAGAATCTAGCTGCTCATTAAAATCGCACAGACATTTTTCAGGAAAGCAAGTATTTGTCACTTCCCAAAGGAAACACCAGCCGCTCTTTAAAGAAGTGGATCTTAAAAAGGGTTTTGGAAGTCCATTTATCATGGGGCCATTCTCAAATAGATGGAGAGAGGAATGGAATATTCATATTTATTTATCCAACATTTCTTAAATCCCTACTGTGTGAAAAATCTTCATCCAAGGCATTAGTAGCATAGTGCAAATATGAACAAGACAAAGCATCTGCATTCAAAGGAGGAGAGAGAATTGTTGCAATTTAGGGGAAAGTGTGAAGGGTGACTCTAAAAGAGGTTGAACCCAAGGTAGGGTTTCCTAATAGGACGACATCACTTCTGACTGGGCAGATCTGAACCTTGCCTGATGATAAGATTTTCAACAAAGAATCAGAAAGTACGGCCGGGTGAAATGGAAGAACATTCTAGGAACAGAGAAAAGCATGAGTTCAGGCATAGGGCGGGGCCTACCTGGAGAAGCAGTTACCCAGTGTGGCCTATCGAGGGGTGATATGAGGAAGTGGACTGTGAGGCTGGAGAAGCAGGTTGGGTTCAGCTCTCAAAGAGCTTTGACGCCAGGTGCCTGAGTCACTATTTTATCAAGTAGGAGGAAGGCAGGGTGAACACAGAACTTATTATCTGCGTTGGAGCGATTTTGACACGACAAATGGCGCTCTAAACATTTGCGCCAGAACAACAGTCATAACCTGGGTACTGGTCTGGGCAAACTGGGTCCTATGGTCACACTAGTAACTGGGAGAATCTGCACAGAGGTGCTTGACTTGGAAGGAGAGTTCCAGAGAACAGAGGACACATCACGTGGCAAGTGGGCCTATTCATTCCCCGTGGCTACGACCACAAAATACCACAAACTGGATGCTTAACACCACATACATATATTCTCTCACGATTCTGAGAACTTGAAGTACAAAATCAAGGTGTTGGTAAGGTCATGCTTCCTCTGAAGGCTCTAGGGGAGGATCCTTTCTGGCCTCTTCCTAGCTTCTGGTGGCTGTCTGTCCTGCTATCCTTGCAGTTCCTTGGCTTGTGGATGTATCCCTGCAACCCTTGCCTTCCTAGTGTGCTTGCTCCCCGGGTGTCTTTATGGGGTCTTTCACTGCGTGTCTGCCCCGTGTCTCTTCTCTCATAAAGAAATCAATGACATCAGATTAAGGTACCTCGTACCAATTTAACTACATCTGCCAAGACACAATTTCCAAACAAAGTCACATTCTGAGGTTCTGGGAAGGACACGAACCTTTGGGGGACACTCTTCAACACAGCAGAAGTACCAAAGAAGGAACACGTATGAGTAGAGGATAGCTCGGGATCCTCAAAGACAGGAAGGTGGGAGGCAGCAGAGGGCAGTGGATGGGAAGGGGAAAGGGAAGTGGAGGGTGTGGAGTTTTGCTCATTCGGGCAGCTTCCCCCAGGGGCCCGGAGGGTGGAAAGCTGCCAGCATACCCCATCCTGCTTCCACCCAATTTTCTCAAGTCTCGGCTCTTCCCCCCCCCCCCCCCCCCCCCCCCCCCCGCCCCACAGCCCTTCTGGAAGGAGGGAAGACGTTTATTTAATACTAGAAATCAAACCAGACTGTAAAGAGATGGCATGCAGTTCAAGTCATGACTCAGCTGCTTTTAACTGTGTCATCTTGGACGAGTCATATGACCTCTGAGTCTGTTTCCTCCTCCATAAAATGAGGATATTGTTGATGACCAATAAAGGTCTTTCTGGCTCTAGAAGCTGCAACTTTAGGAGGAAAGGTGGAACTATGCTCCCCTAAAGGGACAGCTTCAATAGGACCCTTGGCCGTCACCATCTTTTAGCAAGTATTTTTATCTAATGACACAGCGTTTTTAGTTGCAAACAACAGAATTTGGTTGTCTGGAGCAAAATAGAAGGCTGTCAGGGGCTGGCACTAGGAACAATCTGGTCCAGTACCCTACTAGGATGTGTCCAACCCCCTTCCCCTCCCAGGCACCCTCCCCGTTTGCATCGCTTGCTCCAGGGTTAGAGTCTAATCAGCAGTCTCAGTGCGGAGTGTGCTTCTCAGCTGTGCTGGGGATAAGCCAGGATAAGATTTCCCCCAAAGGGAGATTAGGTTGCTGATAAAAGGAAGGGTTGGATGAGAACACGTGTCTATAGCCAAGAAGCATTTGGAATTCAGCCAAGCATGAAGATTTTAATAGATTTTAATTTTAATATTTAGCCACTAGTAACTCTACCCTAACGTTGTTGCTGTATTACTAATATGATTATCACTATTATTTTAATCTAGTGGTTAAGAGCTCACATTCTGGAGTCAGAGAGACCTAAGTCTGAATTTTAGCTCTGCCCCATGGCAGCTGTGTGACTTTGGGAACGTTATTTACTACTAACATACAAGAAGTCTCGGTTTTCTCACATGTAATGTGGAAATGAAAATACCGACCTTATAGATAATGGTTAAAATTAGAGGAGATTATATATTTAAAAGCGCTTCGTGCAATGCTGGTCTCATAAAATATACATTACCTAGTAATGATAATCCTTCTGGACCAGGCACCAAATTAAGTGGATTTTGTGCATTATTTCATGTAATCCTCACAGCTATCTGACATAGTTAATATCAAAACTGACTCCCTACCCTGCTTCTTTACAAGTAGAAACTGAAGTTACAACTGAGAACCTTGGTTAAGGTCACACAACTATATGAACTATCAAAGCCAAGGATGCTGGCCAGCTGACAGACTCAGAAGCCCAGGGTTTGACCCTCTCTGCTGGAGGAGCCAGCACAGTGCTATGCTAGCTCAGGGCTCACCAGGCCCTTTGCACACCCAACTGCTAGCGATTTCTTTAGATCAGATGATAGATCACTAATCTATCCTTATGAGGCAGCTTAAAGCAAGAGAGGGGGGAGTTGAAAAGTTTGCTTTTCTTATCATTACTTGTTATTACTGCTAACTTCTCTGACCATTCTATTTAGTCTGCATTCACTGTAATGAGTTATTTGAGAATGGAGTGGCATTTAGATCAGGATAACCATAATGGTACAGGTTTATGCACAAATTCGAGTAAGAACCGAAGATGATAACAAGGATCTGGCCAATCACACACAACAAACGACATCAACCTTCCATGTATTGTTTAATCCTAAAAACCGATTGAATCACTTGCTAATCCAATGTTTACATTATTAATCTACACTTTGTTCAAATGAGTGAGTATTGTGATATTTATAGAAATTAAGATCAACTATTTGAACTTTAACTGGATGCTTTATTGAGATACAATTGAGATATAAATTAATGCTGGAACATTAAGACTTTTTTCCCTAGCCTCATGTTTCTTTTTTTTTAAAGGTCCCATTTCAGCAACACAACTTTTAAAGTCAACAATAATTCTTAAGCTACATTTTAAAGATACCTATCTTTAATCGCTTTTCATCACAAGAGAAATGAACATTTTTCTGTAGCTTCTCATTGGCAAAAAACCAAATTTGCTGTGACTGCTGTACGTAAGGGCGCGTTCAGCCACTTTCCAAAGAAATGAGTCAAGTTACCAACGTGCAATTTGACATCACGCTACCCTGAGATTCAGCGGCACAAACAATAGCGAATGAACTATGGTGCAAAACACTAAAAGGACTAAATGGAAAAGTAGACGGCTTGAAACAAGCAATAACTTTTCTTCTAGCAAGCACATTTTACGATTAAGCTAGAGAAGGCGTGGGGAAGGGCTTCCCCACAGTGGCCCTGCTCCGGCTGTCCTCGGTCCCTCCCTGCCCGCGGAGACCTCCAGGCCGGGGTCGCCGCGCCAGGTGGGCGCACCCTGGCCGCGCGGAGGCCGCCGCCCCGCCGCAGGGGCAAGGGGAGGACCGGCGCCCGAGGGCCCAGAGGATTTTTCTCCTCCGCGCGAGCCAGGGCCACCCGAGGAGGGGAGGCGGCGAGGAAGAACGAGCACGGAAGGGGCGGCTGGACCAGCCCGCACGGGCAGTGGGGCTCCGGGCTGGACCCAGCTCGGACCCCCGAGTCCAGCCGCCGAACACCCCTCTTTGACCCACGGCACCCCCGCCCCCACGCCCCCCGCACGCTCCCAGACCCGGCGCGCCCCCGGCCCTCAGACGCCCCGCACACGCCCTTCGGCCCGGAGCGGCCCCCGACCTCCCCGTCACCCAGGCGCCCGCGCGCCCCCACTCCCCCCTTCCCCGACGCCCGCGCCCCCGCGCGTCCCCGCCCCCCGCGCGCCCCCGCCCCCGGCGCCCGGACGCCCCCCGCCTGGCCCGCCCCCAGCGCCGGGA